>NC_057801.1:374440926-374643038 GCF_018294505.1 Triticum aestivum | reverse complement strand
TTTTCTATTTTTTTCTGACATTTGTTTTGATTTAATAAAATACTAAATCAATTTATTACCTTATGCCAATTTTTGCAGGAGCTAGATATATTATTCCAGAGCTCCTTTATAAATAGCATAATTTTTGGACCATATTTCATATATATAACAATATATATCCAAAGCAAATAATTATCGGATTAATCCAAATGGCCAAAATTAAATATCCATGAGCTCCTAAAAATATTGGTTTGATTTTTATCTCTGTCCAATATTTTCAGAGGGCAACATGAGCATTTTCTTGGACCCTTTTGGAGAAATTTTTATTTGGGTCATTTTCAAAAATGATTCTGAGGGTTCCACCAATCCTCATTTCAAATTTAAATGAAATTTAAATATGATGCACAAATGGCTAGCTAGTCTAAGTCATACCAGACTAGGGATGTGACATTGGGCCAGTTTTGAAGGGGTGTTCGGCTGCAAAAAGAAGGAGGCTTTTACGGTTACCCGGTTAACCGTTGGAGTACCAAACGACCTCCAAATGGCACGAAAGTTGACAGGAGGTCTACCGGTGCTATACCAAGGCCGCTTGGCAAGCCTTGGGCCATTCCGAGAACGTTTAACACCCACTCATAACGAGAGACGAAAGGGAACGCCGGAGGGCATAGGAGTGCCGGATTGCGAAACGGACAACGGGGAAAAAAGCTCGGACGCATGAGACGAACATGTATGCAAAATGAAATGCACATGATGACATGATAAAATTTAAAACGCAAGCAAATGACATGGCAACGACGACGAATAACTGGCAGACACCTAGCGCATCGAAACCGGGGCGTTACACACACCCCCTGTTATTCTGCGGCGACGACAGCCTCACGCCGCAGCCGAACCAGTGAACCCTCGTATGCCTCTCTGCGTGGGCATCCACTGTCGCGTCTTCCCCGGCTCCGTGTCGTCCCCTTCCTAGGTATCGCCGTCGTCCACCGCCTTGGTGCTCTCGGCGTGGCGTGGTCAATGTGGTCAACGACCGACTTCCATCGAAAGAGTATTGTACGTGGAGAGGCTGACAGCTGGGTCCACGGCCACAACCCAGTTTTTTTGTGGTTTGCCAAGTAAGTTGCTTTGTCAGGCCTGTTGGGCTGCAAATCTTTCAAGACGAGGAGAGCTTCATTCGGCTGGCCGAGAAAATGGCCTATCACTAATGAGAAATGGGCTGTACATTTTTAAAACACATCAAACCGACAATTAGTTTCAAATATCTTTTTTTCATTTCGAGATTTTAAATTACATTAATTTTTATGCGTGGAGAATTTATTGGATTTTATATTGATATACATTTATTTTTAAAATCAGTTTGAATGTGAGTCGAAATTTCGGGATTAAAAACAGTTTGGACCGCACCGAAATATGCAAAATTTCGTATAATTTTTTGACCGTGGCCACAATATGGGCTGTAATGCTAACAAAAAGAATATGGGCTCCAAAAAAACCTTAAGAATTATCAAATGGGCTGTAAATTATTAGAAATAATGGCAGATGGGCTATATGCTGTTTTCCACAGATTTGAGGCTTTCCTAAAAAAAATGTTGACGCACAAGCAATGACTGTTGGATGTCCATCCAACGGCCATCGTGCTTCTTCAATCTTTGCTCTTCCTGCTCCAGCCGCTTAAACAAGCGCCGGTGGGACTGCCTGCTCCCTCCTCCCCGCAGCCGGATGTGCTTCCGCGCAGGCCTCACCGCCCACCGTACTTCCATCGCTGGCCTAGCCATCCGTCTACTCACCCACACCTACTGTTATTCTCCGGCGACGGCAGACGAACCAGTAAACCCTCATACAGTCGTACTCCCCTTCGCATGGGAAAGAACTGCCGAGTATTCCTACTCCCGTGTCGTTCCCTTCCTAGGCCTCGCGTCGTCCACTGCCTGGTGCTCTCCGCGCGTCTGGTCACGTGGTCAACGACATGCATCTGAAGTGGACTGTACGTGGAGAGGCCGATAGCTGGGTCCACGGCCACACGCCAAGGAAATGCCTCCTTATTACGCGCAAAATAATGATTCCACCTAACATTAGGGACCACCGAAAGGCCTCTGTATTTCATGAAAAAATGTTACCGCCGCTGACAGCTCGGACCCACCAGCTATATCTTCGCACGCAAGGAAGTGCCTCCTTATTACGCACAAAAAAAATGAATACTCCCCCTGTTAGCTGGGATCCAGTATAGTGGGCAGGCTGACTTGTGGCCAACTAAGTTGACGGGGATGGACGCTTTGTCAACTTAGTCAATATGCACGATTCTAGCTCAAGTGACCGTACGATGTCCATCCAACGGCCGTAGTGCTTCTTCAACCTATGGTCTTCTTGCTCCAGCCACCCAAGCCAGCGCCGGTCGTGCCTCGCGCTCATGACTCCCATGGTCGGCTGCAATGCGGCGGAGCCCTCACCGCCCCTTACTACTCCCACCACTGGCCAGGCCATCCCTCTACTCACCCACACCCCCTGTTATTCTGCAGCGACGGCAGCCTCACACCACAGCGAACCAGTGAACCTCGTACTCCTCTACGCGTGGGCATCCACTGCCGTGTCTTCCCCGGCTCCGCGTCGTCCCCTTCCTAGGCCTCACCGTCGTCCACCGCCCTGGTGCTCTCGGCGCGGCGTGGTCAACGTGGTCAAGGAATGGCTTCCATCGGACGTGGACTGTACGTGGAGAGGCTGACAGCTGGGTTCACGGCCGTAGCAAGGAAGTGCCTCCTTATCACGCGCAAAATAATTATTCCTCCACCTGACAGCGGGGACCTACCGGACGGGCCACCGTATTTCGGAAAAAACATTTCCCCCTGACTACTGGGACCCACCAGCTACATCTTCACATGCAAGGAAGTGCATCCGGGCAAAAAAAAAACGATTCGCCCCCTTGACTGCTGGGACCCACCAGCTACATCTTCGCAGGCAAGGAAGTGCCTGACAATCGGGACCCACCTGGTCGAAGCGTACGTAGCTTTGTCATTCTGGTCACGAACGTGTACGTACATACTGGTCGTTGTAGAGGCGCGCACGTGTCGTAGTAGAGGCGCGCACATAGCATGTACACATATGTACAGCGGCGAGGGTGCAAGAAAGAAAATACAGCCACGTATGTACATAAGGGCAGGGTCTTGAACGCCTACCCGCGCATACGTACGGCCAGGACTCGTGTACATGGCTGGGTCGAAACGGAGAAACAGCATCGTCGTGTTCATGGGGAGGCAATGGAATGCGTCATGTTCATGGGGAGGCAACAGAATGCGTCATGTTCATCGGGAGGCAACAGAATGTGTGGGAGCCAACCGGCTGGATCAGAATGGAATGCGTGGTCATGTTCATCGGGAGGGCTTGGACGGAACAAACAATGGAAACGAGGCCTAGCGTATCGCACAACGGAGGAAACGGACCTCCTACGTTCGAAACGGGGTCCTGTTGATCGGGAGTGGTGTGGCGCACCGCAAAACGGAGGGAAACGGAACCTTCTACGGTCGAAACGGGTGTCCTGTTGATCGGAGGGGTGTGGCATACCGCAAAACGGACGAAACAGACTTGGTTTGGAGCGCTACGGTCGAACGGGGGTCCTGTTCATCGGGAGGGGTGTGGCGTACCGCAAAACGGGACTCCACAGGATACTGTTCATCTCCATCATCGACCTCCTCCAGCCTCCATGGGCTCCTGTTCATCCAACCTCCACCGCACGCTACTCCACCGGCTCCTGTTCAACCATCCCTCCACGGCCACCCCTCCACCGTCTACTGTTCATCCAGCCCTCCACACCACGGGGTCCTGTTCAACCACCCCTCCACGGCCACCCCTCCACTGTCTACTATTCATCTAGCCCTCCACACCACAGGGTCTTGTTCATCCAAAGGCAACACCACCGCTCACTGTTCATCCACACCCCCCCCCGCAACACTCACTATTCATCCCAGAGGCAGCATCGATCGGCTTCAGTTAGCAGCAGTAGCGAAGGACTCGCTCGATCGGGTTCAGTTAACAGCCACCGATCAATCGCTCGGGTTCAATAACGCATAGCCTGCAGTGCAATCGCTCGGGTTCAGTTAGAGCCAATGCGTCGCACGTGTATGAGAGAAACGCGCATCGCTCGGCCCCCGACCTCCCACCGTAACTGGGAACTCCCTGACATTTTCCTCACCCTTGCTTCTACCACGGTTTTTTCCGTCATGGACGGCCCAAAGAATGTCATGGGGCTGCGTCTCCGGCCCGCCCAGGACGAAAAGCCCATTTTCTGTGATGATTTTTTGTCATCGAAGTAGGAGCCCACCACATCTATGATGATACCGGGTTTTGTCACAATTATCGTCATAGAAGTGTCATATGTATGACATAAAAAAAATTCGTTCGGCCCAAAATGTCATAGATGTGTCTTTTTTTGTAGTGTATGGTGGGTCCCAGCTAGCAGGGGTATTCATTTTTTTGTGCGTAATAAGGAGACACTTCCTTGTGTGCGAAGATATAGCTGGTGGGTCCGACCGGTCAGCGGGGGGGAATGTTTTTTTGTGAAATACAGAGGCCCTTCCGGTGGGTCCCAGATGTCAACTGGAGGAATCATTATTTTGCGCGTAATAAGGAGGCATTTCCTTGTGTGCGGCCGTGGACCCAGCTGTCAGCCTCTCCACGTACAGTCCATGTCGGATGGAAGTCGTTCCATGACCACGTTGACCATGCTGCGCCGAGAGCACCAGGGCGGTGGACGACAGCGAGGCCTAGGAAGGGGACGACGCGGAGCCGGGGAAGACGCGGCAGTGGATGCCCACGCGGAGAGGAGTACGAGGGTTCACTAGTTCGGCTGCGGTGTGAGGCTGCCGTCGCCGCAGGGCCTGGCTAGCGGTGGAGTAGTAGGGGGCGGTGAGGCCTCAACGGCAGTACAGCCGGCCACTGGAGGCAAGAGGCAGGCGGTCTCGCCGGCGCTGGTTGGGCGGCTGGTGCAAGAAGAGCAGCACTTGAAGAATCAGCAGGACCGTTTCGATTCAAATCCAACGGTTACTGCTGCTACAATCGTTTGTTGACTAAGTTGACAAGCCCTGCGTACGCGTCAACTTAGTAGGCCCACAGGTCAGCCTCCCAACCGGTGCGCCCCAGATGTCAGTGGGAGGGAATCATTTTTTCGGTAATAAGAGGCAGTTGATTGCGTGCGGCCGGGCCAGCGGAGGGAGTAGGTGGGCGGGGAAGCCTGCGCGGCATCACAGCGGGCCACAAGAGGAGGGAGCAGGCAGTCCCGCCGGCGCTAGTTTAGGCGGCTGGAGCAGGAAGATCAGAGATTGAAGAAGCACGTCGGCCGTTGGATGGACATCCAACAGTCACTGCTGCTAGAATCGTGTGTTGACTGACAAAGCCTTGCGTAAACAAGTCAGCCTCGAAATCTGTGGCGTGTACAGCCCATTTGCTATTATTTTTATAATTTTTACTCATTTTCTAATTCATATGGAAATTATTGCAGCCCGTTTTCCATTTTTAGAATTGCTGCCCATTTTCTGGTCAGTACCAAGGTTAAAAAAATTAACTAAATATGTGCGAAATTTTGAAAATTCGCAAATTTTGGCCGGGGAAAAATATATTCTTAATCCAAAAATTAGTAGCCATACTAAAACAAATTTAAAAATAAATTAGTACTATGTCATGTTAAATCCAATGAAATACTATAAAATATCAGTGAAGAACAAAAACAAAAAAGAAACTAATATCCCATTTGCTATAATTTTTTTGGAATTTTCAACCCCTTTGATATTACTTTTAACAGACACTGACCATACTCTTTGGCCAGGCCGGAATGCATCCCTCCTCGTCTTGAAAGATTTGCAGCCCAGTAAGTCGAAGAAAACAAATAGGCCTAGCTTGGGTATTCTTCAAAAAGAAATACTGGGCTACCTATTTTCCCAAAGAAAAACCTGCTGGGCTGGTCATGTTGTTAGACGGGCCACAGAGACCGCACAACCCAGTTTATAGCCTGCTCCTCCGAATTACTACTCAAAAAAAAGTTGTGCAATTCTGTCGTTAATTGACTATACGTTAAAAATGATGTGGGTCCCGGATATCAGCAGGGTGGATTAGAGTAAAAAAACGAGGGGTGCATCTGAGTAGTAAAAGAGGCGCTTGCTTGTGTTCGGGAGTGGACCTGGTGGGTCCGTACTGTCATACTCACAACTACAGTTCTCTCCCGATTCACTATGTTGACAGGGACCGTTTCGAAAAAAAACTATGTTGACAGGGCCGGACGGCGGCGCCGCGGCGAGCGCACCAAGGCGGAGGATAAAGTGCTGTCGCCAATGTGCTGGGCTGGGTTGGACATTCTTATTGAAAAATAAAAATGGACCGGAACTATTTACGACGTTGACTACGATTTGCATGGGTCCGCTGGTTGCAGGAAGAAAATGCTGAGAGAAAGAAGACTGGTCGCTATCTTTGCCTAAGAATAATATCGACTGAATGTAACGACACTATCATAAGCAATAATATGCTCATGTTAAATCATGAATTTAAAGAGCTGGTGCATGAGCATTTAGCTTTATTTATCTATTTACTTATTTATGTTTAGGGGACCATGAGCATGTACCTGGGCCGGATTCATGTGAGAGCCTCCCTTCCAGTTAATTATGGGCTCCTCTATTGGGCCTTCATCAGTGGGCTGCATGTTATCAACAAGTGGAAAATGTGTTCCGTACGAAAAATAGTATGCGTTACGTACGGTACGGGGCACTAAGGATCGAACCGTGCAACGACTTCCAAAACATTGTGTTTGTCGTTCTAACAACACATTTATTCAACCAACAGACGAAATATACTACTGATTGTACATTGAAAACAGCAGCAGCAGCAACCAGGGCTGGGGGTGCAACAGAAGCAGTAAGCAGGCCAGAAGAGTGAAGACGCAGCTCTCTCTTCCAAACCAAACATCAGCCATTATTACAAAAGGGCTACCAAAAAGAACAAGTGAATGCATCAAACTAAATAAAGATCCTACTACACCAAGTGTACGCATCTAACTAACTGGCTCAGTTAGATGTTACTATTTATTAAGCTGTGGAGATTGGCTGACGGCTTGAACCAGATGGGTGCCTGACGGGGGAAACTCCAGCCAGCAGGTCGAAGTCTGATACTTGCAACCCTCTCTCCTACTTTGGGCCGCAGAGCGTGGCGGCACATATCAGGGTATGGTGCATGCAGAGACGCATGGTACGCTGTGTACACACAGTTTTGCCTGATGAACGAAACCGCGCTGCCATCATGATCCTTGCCGTCGGTTATCTCCTGGTTAATCGGATAATTCAGTCCGACAAACAGAGAGCGTGTACCAAGGCTACTTACCAGCCTCCAGTCAAAAATTCCTGAAGGCCCAGAGAAGCTGGGATCCTGCTCAAAGACCTTGCAGTGACTGTGATTGTATTCCGCGAAACAACACGTCCGGTACGTGCGAACGATCATCAATCGTTCGCCGTCGTCTGATCGAGCCAGGAACCACCTGCAACTGCCATGCCGCTTTTCTTTGAAAGGTTCTGGGATTAGGAAGGGTAGGGACACCAGGCGGCCTACAACATCATATCAAGTTGGAGTCAAATAAAAAAGGGCTCTTGATGTAGTCAATCTTAAGAACAACATGTTATGAGCATGAATATTTTTTCAGTAAATGTTGACAGTAATATAAGCAAGCCATCATGATATCATAGGAAAGTAACATACTGCTGTAACAGCCGATTGTAGCGATGACTGGAGTAGGCCAGCAATACGTCCAGCCATAGAAGGAGTCGACAGCGTAAATGAAGCCCTTGTGTTCAATGGCATCAGAGAACCATGGAGGATGTATGATCCTGCGATGGACGTGCAGATTT
Source organism: Triticum aestivum (assembly GCF_018294505.1). Lineage (NCBI taxonomy): Eukaryota > Viridiplantae > Streptophyta > Magnoliopsida > Poales > Poaceae > Triticum > Triticum aestivum. The sequence goes on along the minus strand of NC_057801.1, from coordinate 374,635,185 downwards.
ATCCACTTACCGCAGTGACCTGTCAGATAGGCGAGACCGCGGTTGAAGAACGCAATTAGCCTGAAGTCTTTATAATTCGCAGATCTTGTGGGCACTTGGCAGATTACAACCTTGAGCAAATCAAACTTGGTATCATGTTGGCTACTGTAAGATTCCGAGTATTCTGGGCCGCGGTGCCAAAGCAGTGCAGTGTTAATCGAAGGAAGGGGGATCAATCGCCGGGTGTAGACCTCCACGAGCATCCAGCTGCCGCGACCGTCGACGAGCACCATCCAAGACGTGTTCATGCCGACCCAGTACATACCGTTAATGTAGTTGAGGGTGACGGGGATCGGATCGCAGTCAAGGGGGTTGATGCTCGCCACCCTACGATCGTTATGCTGCGTGACACGCCGTTTCTGAAGATCAGGCGGCATCAGCAAGCAAGGAGCTGGCTTAAAAAGCTCCGGCCTGAGGGCTTTGAGTAAACGGTACAGCCCCGACGAGCACGCGGCGAGCGGCATGGTACTGAGATTGTCCACACGCGAAACAATGAGCTTGATTACCTCTGTGGGGAGCGAATTCCAGCCACTCTTTCGGCGGACGCTGCTCGGTTCTGCCATTGTTAGTGCTTGGGTTTCGGACGAGGGGGGAGGCGCCTTAGCGGGGATGGAAGATTGGACGAGATTATGTGCGGACAAAGATGGAGAAGCGAATATGTGCTGCGGGAAGTGGACAGGTGATGATGACTACAGCACGCCGCTTGACTTACGAGACACATACCAGCAGCGTAGGGTCATATCGATGCCAGACAACTTGCTTGAGTGATCACAGTACTGGTACTCCCTACAGTACCTACTACTATGCCCTAACTTGCTTGAGTAGAGTAGTAGAGTAGGACTCTGCTCTACTACTAGCACCGGAGGAGTAGTATATTCTAATCTAAAATAGTTACAAACTTCAATGCCCGAGCGTGGAACGACTACGAACCGTGCTCAAAGACCGTGTCTACTTGGTGCTGGAATTATATGCAAAAAAATAGCAAGATGCCCGTGCATTGCACGGCACACCATCATCACCAACTCGGTTTTTTCTCTACTCCTACTCCTATAAAAGACTCAGTTGGTGATGATGGAGGCGAGGAGGCGTGTTCAGCCGGGCGTGCAGCGGACGGTGCAGTACTATTCGATTTGTTATAAAAAACAAAGAAGAGTAGTAGAGATAGAGATAAGAGTAGAGATAGAGACTTAGGGAGGAGCACGAGGTTGTGGGAGATAAGGATGAACGAGGCAAGGCCTTATCTGTAAATGTGGAGAGAGGTGCGGGTATCTTTTGTAAAATTGTCATAGTTGGCTTTCTATCCGTCAGATATAGATCGGACGGTCTATATTACAAGATGGCAGGCACACCATCATCACCAACTCGGTTTTCTATAAGAGTAGATAGATAGATTCTAGGGAGTACTAGTAAGGACACCATCTACTGCTTCGTGTGCTACTCCTGCGCTCCATTCGGCGGCCGCAACATCCCCTACAGCCACTCCCTCCTACGCTCCATTCGGCGGGCGCTATTGAAATTTGGGGAGCGCACTCTCGCGACTGCTGGCAGCCACGACTTCACTGACGACGACTTCTTCCCCGACCTCGGCAACCTCTTCCTCAACGACATGGGCGACAACCTCAACGCCAACGGTGCTGCTCCCGTTGCACCGTATGTGTTTCTGTCCTTCCTGTTCGAAATCGTGGTAGAATTCATGTTTCTACTCTGTATCCTACTACTATGCTAGTCCACATGATTAGTTTCATCTCTTTATAGCCGTCATGATTTATTTTGTGCTTATTCGGATTAAATCTCGTAGTAACTTGCTCATATATTCAACTGGCGCAACGTCCCCTAGCCACTCCGTTTCATGGACGGCCTGGTCGATGCCTCCAAGGAGCCCTTCGTCTACTGCTATGAGTGCCGATGCCGTTTTGGGGCTCGCCGGCGGACATGGTGCATCACCTCAGATGCGTGCAGCGGTCACTACTGGCCCTTGGTGGAGAACATCAAGTACGAGACGTGCTACCCGTTCACCATGCCGGAGTCACTGGAGGATCACCGCCGCCTGCTAGTCTCGGAGTAGGACGGCAGCGTCTTCCTCTTGATCATGGGCACCGGCGAGGCCCGCGCAGGCCGCCGCCCCGTCTCTGTAGTGTGCGTCAGGGGCGACGCCGCTGACGCTGACACTGACACGAGGCCGATGTACGGGTGCGTGCTCAGTGTTACTACCCCTCCGGGTCACGTGGGCGGCGACACTGGCCTCATCGAACGGACTTGGACTCTGCGGAGCTGGGTCTTTCCTGCCAATGTGGACTTGGAAAACCCATGGTCTCCTTTACCCGCCAACGCGGTGCATGGGGACTCCAAGGAGGTTCACCTGGACATACGCATTATCAAGTTAAATGTTGATCATTAGTCTTCGCTCAATGTAATCCGTTGTTTAAGCATGCGGAGACTTCCATGCATGATCTTTCTCTATTGTAGTATCGCGCATGAATAAAAGTGTATCCGTTTATGGTTTAGTCTAGAATCTTCCATGTATGAACATTTACTATAGTACTGGTGAAAGACTTACTATGAACCATTTCTTACATCTCCTCTACCCCTTCCAAGTCATCCTGATTTAATCCCTCTGTCTAGGTGTATAAGTGCATGGTTAATACTTAATAGTATAGCCAACGGTTGACTACAAGAAAGTGCCATGTCATCTCTAGCCAACATGTATAACAATCGATACTCAAAAACTAATTCTTAAAGACAACGGTGCTCCTCCCGTTGCACCGTATGTGTTTCTATCCTTCCTGTTCGAAATTGTGGTAGAATTCATGTTTCTACTCTGTGTCCTACTAGATTATATATGTTCATTTACTATGCTAGTCCACATGATTAGTTTCATCTCTGTTATAGCCGTCATGATTTATTTTGTGCTTATTCGGATTAAATCTCGTAGTAACTTGCTCATATATTGAACTGGCGCAACGTCCCCTACAGCCACTCCTGTTTCATGGACGGCCTGGTCGATGCCTCCAAGGAGCCCTTCGTCTACTGCTATGAGTGCCCGATGCCGTTTTGGGGCTCGCCGGCGGACATGGTGCATCACCTCACGGATGCGTGCAGCGGTCACTACTGGCCCTTGGCGGAGAACATCAAGTACGAGACGTGCTACCCGTTCACCATGCCGGAGTCGCTGGAGGATCACCGCCGCCTGCTAGTCTCGGAGGAGGACGGCAGCGTCTTCCTCTTGATCGTGGGCACCGGCGAGGCCCGTGCAGGCCGCCGCCCCGTCTCTGTAGTGTGCGTCAGGGGCGACGCCGCTGACGCTGACACTGACATGAGGCCGATGTACGGGTGCGTGCTCACTGTTACTACCCCTCAGAGGTACGTGGGCGGCGACACCGGCTCCATCATGCTGACTAGGACTGTGCAGAGCTGGGACCTTCCCGCCGATGTGGACATGGAAGACGCATGGTATGATTTACCCCGCAACACGGTGCACGGGGACTCCAAGGAGGTTCACCTGGACATATGCATTACCAAGTTAAATGTTGATCATTAGTCTTCGCTCAATGAAATCCGCTGTCTAAGCATGTGGAGACTTCCATGCATGATCTTGCTCTATTGGAGTATCGCGCATGAATAAAAGTGTATCCATTTATGGTTTAGTCTAGAATCTTCCATGTATGAATTTTTACTACAGTACTGGTGAAAGACTTACGATGAACCATTTCTTACATCTCCTCTGCCCCCTTCCAAGTCATCCTGATTTAATCCCTCCGTCTAGGTGTATAAGGGCATGGTTAATACTTAATAGTATAGCCAACTGTTGACTATAAGAAAGTGCCATGTCATCTGTAGCCAACATGTATAACAATCGATACTCAAAAACTAATTCTTAAAGATCATTTCTTGCAAAGCACAATAAGTGTTATTTCTTCACAAGTTTTGGATGCAGGTTGAACAGTTGAACGCTTTTGTTTGCAAAAGATACCTTTTTATCTATTTCACCCGGATGTTTGTGAGCTCTAGAGATGAAATAATATCCGAAGAAACCTATCGATACCCGTTACACATGAGATGACCCCCACATCCTTTGTCAAAATAAACAACTCCCCGATCAATGCATTTCACTCTTCGGTGCAACGCACGGGCACCTTACTACTATAGATTAGTACGACCAAAAATTGAACTAACATTATATATAGTACGATAAATGCTGATGCATGTCACCTAAAATTATATCATTCAAAACTATGTTCAAATACGAATCCAACGATATAGTTTTTGTTGACATGCACTAACATTTTGTCAGTTAAATCTTCAGTCAAATTCAATGGGGGACTAATAAACCACGACCGATGTAGTACAAGTGTAGAGGGCGGCGCTGCACGGGAGTCTCACCCCGCTTGTGGCGCGGCAGTAAAGCCGTCATATCACAAAACCCAACCACTGCCAGTAATAAGTGGCCTGGTAAAATAAACGGACAAGCAACCATCACATCCCTCCGTCTTTTTTGCATTTCATCTCTCTGCATTTACTTTCTCCGGTTCATCTCGCACACTCGATCCCTGGCTACTACTCCTAGTATCCCTAGCTACTACTCCTAGGGCCAGTTCTTTTGGTGGCTTAAAAAATAAGCCGTCTCTTCCCCAGCTTTTCCCATAAGACTAGTCACAGTGGAGAGTAACATTAAGGCGCCTCACTCATTTATTTGGGCTTCTAAACTACTAGTACTACTAGTACTCCCTTCATTTTTATATACAAGGCCACAAACTCAAATTACAGGTACCAAGATAAAAATCAATGTGTGCTTTACAAGTCAATTTATTTTCTCGTTTACCGGGTTAATTAATAGGGTGCATGCACATTAGAAGAAATTGAGTGGCCGTGAGAGAGGAAGTAGATGAGTTTGTCATTATCATCCACTACATGCATGCTAGTAATTAAGCCATGGGTTACTAGTACGAGGAAACATCATTAATATTTGTCTCGATTACTGTTGGTGGCCTTGTATAGATGCAAAATGTATTTTTTATAGTGGCCTTGTATACAAAAATGGAGGGAGTACCTCCGTCCTGGTTTATTCGTCACCATTGTAATTTGTGGTAAATTTTGACCAAAGATTTAACTGATAAAATGTTAGTGCATGTGACATCACAAACATTTCATTAGTTAAATTTATGATCAAAATTTGACACAGATTACAATGGGGACCAATAAACCAGGACGGAGCTAGTAGTAAAGGGATTACTACTAATCTAGAAGCCTAAACGAACTGGCCCCTGGTACTCCTACTAGTAGTACTAGTACTCAAGTTGGAATTCCAATTGCACGGCACAACTTGTTAGGCAAAAAATTCGATACAGGGTGTAGGAAGCGGTTTGGGAATTTGCATGCCTTTCCGACCAGTGAGATACTCCGTACAAAGTACGACAGAGAAATAACCACAGAGAAGGAAGCTAAAAGTAAACAATCAAACGAGCATTTTTGCATTTGTTTTGCATTGAATCGTTTGACAAGCTTGACTAGTGTTGTTTTTCTACTTTTACAAAAACCGCATCGTAATGTTAAAACGTGCATTTGCCCGTACATAAGTAATAGTAGTACTCCCTCCGTCTAGGTGTATAAAGTCTTCCCTCCTACTTGGTCACGGTGCACAACCAAAGATGACTTATTCACCTGGACGGAGGGAGTAGCACAGTCTGCAAGCATATATAGAGAGAGACGTGTAGTGCGATAGTATATAGTACTAAAGTTTGTGCTGTATGCACCTACTTACAAAATGCGTACGGATACACAAGGTTTCCAAACTTTCCCTCTTACATACTTAATTAAGGACGCTAATAATTCCCGAACGTTCGGGATTTATCATTTGCGTCCCAAAACTAATGAGATCACCTTACGAAACTAAATTATACTCCCTACTAAAAGCCACGGCGCTCGCAGGAGCGCTTGCGGCGCGCCACGAGTGCCCTGGTGCGCGGCCGTTTCCCAGCGCGCCGACACAACGCCTCTTCCTCAGCCTCGCAACTCGCGAGGTGCTGATTGGCGGCTTGCCGGCGGGCGAGCGCGATCTCACCGGTGTGGTGATCCGGCGCCAGCAGGTACTCCTCCTCGCTGGAAGCGTGCACCCGGTCCACGTACCGCCAAGCGTAGATGAGGCGCTTGGGCCCGAATGCACTCAGGGCTTTGGCACGGGCGTCCTCCGCCACCCTCACGGCCCTTGCACGAGCCTTCTTCCAAAGAGCCAATTGCCTGACTCTCTCGGACGCGACATAGAGCTGCCAGGCAGCTTGCCCCGCGACGCGCTTCTCTTCCTCGGCCTTCTTCTCCGCCTCTATTTTGGCGTGCTCTGCCGGCGGCAAAGCCTCCCACATGGCGACATCCATTTCTTTCCAAAGCTCCTCAAGGCTGGGGGGCTCGGTAGGTGGCGCGGCGTTCTCCTCGTAGCGGGGAGCCGACGCGCGTGCTGGCGAGATTGGGAACGCCGACGCGTCCACCTCGACGCGTCGCGGCGAGGAGTGGAACACCGACGCGTCCTCCTCGACTAGTGGCGGCGAGGAACGGAACAGCGACGCGTGACCGTCCGGGCGGTGCAGCGAGGGGCGCTTAGGGCTTGGGAGGGGCGATGCCATGGTGGTCGACGTGAGAGGGAGGGGGAGGAGATAGCGATGAACGTGAGCGTTCTTCCGAATGCCGTGGGAGGCGCAGTATTTATAGCGAGCAATGGCACACCTACGTAAGATATGGACTGAGCTGCACTGACTTAACTGCAGGTCCAGTTGCGTCACTGACATGTGGGCCAGACCCTTGTTGGGCCCATATGTCAGTGACCCAATGCACCTGCAGTTAAGTAACTGAAGCAGCGTCCCGGAAGATATGTTGCATGATTAACGTAACAGCTACGTGGGCATATTTGTTGGAGTAAATTACGGGGGAGGGAAGGGGTGGAAATATTGCTGGTCACAACGGATTGGACGAGCGTGGGGGGAGGAGAGTCATGCATGCAGATTTTTTCACACGGGGTGGAGTGGTGGGACCGCCGGAGGGAGAAGGAGAGTCTGGCAGGCATATTGTTTCCACACATGGAGAGGAAAAGATTTGGAGACGAACGGGCTTCCTGCAGGTATGGGGAACGGTGCATAATAAGTCATCTTGCATGCCGGGCTAGGTATAGTCTCAAGTCATTAAAAACATACACGCCCCACACATGTTCATATTTCAAGGTGCACTAAATTATTGCATGCGATGATTAAGGCTGGCCATAATGGTGGTATCTTAGCTGGTATCATGCACACGGGAATAGCAAACATGCTGATGTGGCAAAGAATTAAAGAAGAGAGGGGGGTTAGAGTAACTAGTGTTCATGCATGCATTGGTAAACACATTTTTTTGTGAAGAACGACAACATTAGTTGAGTACTTTTGCAGACTTCAAAAACTATTCCACCGCCTCTACTATCTTGCTAAGAGTAGGTGAAATTTTTGAATCGAGCCCTTTAAACTAGAAGGGAGGTAGTAGTACTCTAATAGCTAACCTTGTTGTGATGACAAGATAGGACATGGCACGCACCTGGACGGAGGAACTAGTCTGCATTGTGCATTTAAGTTTTGTCTGAAGTCAATGTACCTCTACTTTGACCAAACTTATAGAAAAATGTATCAACATTCACAATGTCAAATCAATATTTTTACACTCATTATAAAACGTAGTTCTTATACTCATTATAATCAGTATTGTAGATATTGATATTTTTAGTATAAATTTGGTCAAACACTTTGCAAACGGTTGACGGGAGTAAAAAGGACCAGAGGGAGTATCATGCATGCGGAGTAGGCAAAAAAATTGCTCATTTATAGCCGGTCGAAGTCTCAAAGGGCGCGACCGCGCGAGGGAGGCGAAGGTCGTGGGAGGCGCGACGGTTGACGGAATTAAGTGAAGTTACATCCACGCGCCGGCATGGCGTGCGAACAGGCAGAAGCTATACCGTCAGGCCTACGATATGGGTCTAGTAGACATGACATCTAGTGGGTCCCGCATAGTTCTCGAGAACTCTTTGGGGGCTTGCAGCCGTTTATCCACCGGGCAAGCCAGCAACCCCACGCCGTTCGCACGCCCTACTCGTCCCCGTCTTCTACCTTACAACAGTTCGCTCCCAGTCGTCCCGTCCTTTCACATTAGTTCGCTCCCAGTTTTTTTTGCGGGGTACAACAGTTCAACTTCTCCTAACCCTCCTCCAAAATCCATGGCCTCCCAAATCTCCATGGTCGCCGCTGAGTACCAGGTTAGAGCCATCACCGGCGATGAGTTCATCGTCATCTACACACGTGGATCCGCGACGGTGAAAGCATGGCTTGCTCGCTTCCTACGCATGTTCAACAGTTCAACGGATGAGTGGGTCGCTGGGCTAGATGTTGAGTACACCACAGTCCTGGAAAGAGAGAAGATTCTAAAGGAGGCAGAGAGGAAGAAGCCCGCCGTGATCCAGGTTTGCGTACATAACGTTTGCTTGGTCTACCACATATGCCATGCCGACGTTGAGTGCCAGGATTTTAAGAACTTCCTCAAGGACAAAAGAGTGAAATTCGTTACTGTAGACTTTAGGAACGACAGGGATGTCCTGCGTCGGATAGGTCTCGTTGTAGGCCAGCCCTTCGATCTCCAGAAGGCAAGCCTGGTGTCCTCCTCTCAACCTTCAATGCTGACCCTGGCAGCAGCCATGATTGATCCTTCGTACGCTAAACTGAAGAAACCTCATCACGAGTTTCATCATGCATGGGAGTCGAAGACATTAGATGAAGATCACATCCTGTACGCAGCAATGGATGCCTACCTTTGTTTAAATATCTACAAGGGTTGGATGAAGAAGCAGAGCCCAGTGTCCGGTTCAAGCAAAGAAGCGTCGGCGAAGAGGAAGAGGAAGAGGGACGAGGACGAAGTCGAGGACGTGGACTCGGACTCCGAGTAGGTGGCAGTGCCGTCGCTCATGCTGGTTCTACTGCAGTGTCAAGCGGACTAGTTGCTTAGTTTATTTTCAAGGGTGTGTTGTGCTGAGGCCCCAGCAGAACTATGTTTATGTTCTTTCTCGTTATTTGAACTCTTTAGTACGTACAGTAGTACTAGTACTATGTCTTACTACTGTTCTTCTTGCAGTTGGTACTACTGCTCGTATCTTCGTGTTCCTACTGTACTTAATACGTTCGTACTAGTAGTATAATTTGGGTCAGTCGATTTGTGAAAGAAGTTCGACGGAGCGAAGGAAGAAGACGGCAGAAGAGGTGGAAGAAGCCCTTCTAGCCATCCATGTTGCATCAAACGGCTCACAAGAGTCGACTGACCCAAATTGCTCCTTCAGATTGCAGGATCCACGTGGCATTCAAGGTCTCGAAGGTAGATTCCGCGTCCGCACCCGGTTTGCGGGCTCGACGCGCGCGCGACCGGCTTCCGCCGCGACAGCCACCATGCGCGCCTCCTCCGCGCGGGCGGAGACGACAATGACACGCTAGTTCCTCCTCGCCGGCGTGCTGGAGCACGCGCTCGTCCTCCTCTTCGTACGCTGCGTGCATAGACGCGGCTCCACCAGCTGCTCGCGTGCTTGGCAGCGTGGCGGCATCGCGAGGAGGGACTGCAGACGACGTGAGCGGGCGAGCCTTCGGCTTCATGGCACAGGGATGGCGGCGACACGGCGGTGATGGGCGAGAAATTGTTGGCCGGAGCAGGCGGGCGCCGGCATGCGCAACGGCGGCGGCGGCATATTGATGAGTGTGCGTATGGGAGCTTACTTTAGTTTTATATAAGGTTGGTCAAACTTAAAAGAAAACCGTACTAGTACACATAAACATTAGACTTAGGCATCACTTTTATTAGTTAGTACCACAGCCACGATACGGAATCCTGTGCAAGCGCGTGAACCGCGGCCGCGCGGTCGATCGAACAGTGCGTCACCGTGTCGCGCTCGAAGGACATCCACCGAACCTTTTTGTGTGTGTGAAAACAATCCCCGAATATTACTCAACTTTTTTTCCTGGAAAAGTTCTTGATGCTGCAATATTTCCATATATTTGAATTTAGCTCCAGTTCGTGTTTATTTGTATTTGGACGTTTTAGGTGTGCCCTAGTTTTTTTAATACTGATTTTGTGTGTGTGACTGAGAGAGAACGTGTGTATGTGTCCATATGTGTGTTGTGGCGGAAGGGCAGTGTGGAGATGGTGTGCGTGTGATACAGACATAGAGAGGTGTGAATGTGCAAATGATCATCCATGAGTGAGACATAGACAGATGCCGATACGTTGTGTATACATGAGAGAACGGTCTTCTAGTTTACTTGTGTGTGTGTGTGTGTGAGAGAGAGAGAGAGGAGCATCCGTAACACAACAACCATCTCTCTCGATTCGTCCGTCCCTCGCACAATCGCATGTAACACATGCATCAACGCGCACATTTTGACACCCTCACCCGGCCCCTGCCCACCTCAAGGCCCGCACAATCTCTTCGTGAATACCCATTTCTCTCCTTAGGTTTGTTTTCTCTCAATATCTGACACACACACACACACACAACACACAGCACAACACACACACACCCTCCCCCGAGCACACAATTCATCCCCATCCAAGGTTATACGGCGACCACTCTCGCCTGTGCTTCTTTGCACCCCAACATGCAAAACACCTCAATCTTCAAAGAGGGCATCGAGGAGATCGAATATGGCGACCACACTGCGCTAGAGAATGTGGGGCCATTTGGAAGCAGGATGATGTGACGACGGCTGACTGACTCCTCCCCCCACCCTCTCTCTCTCTCGCACAAAATTACCAATCCCTCTCTCCCCCGCACAAAATTATCAATCCCTCAACCCACGAGATCCTTCCCCTCTCGTCCATGTTTTTCCAGCTCTCTCATCAAACATGTTGTCTCTTCTCCTTCCACGTATACAGAATCCGGATGCACACGCATCTCACGTATATTACATGTCTCCATCTTTCTCACAGACCTAACTTCTTCCTCTCTCTTTCTCTCTCTATCTCTCTCTCTGTCTCGTTAGGTTTGTCTCCTACTCTCTCGTCCACATACATACAATCTTTCCCGCCCTATCTGCTCCATCTTCGCAAGCTCTCTCTGCACGTTTCATTCACACATTGGGATATGTTCAAAATGTTGCTTCTATAATGGCTGATGTAGAGTTATGGTTGGTTTTGTTGCATCCTACAAAGTAATAACTATGAAATGCATTTAGATTCTCATTTGACTGGGATTATGTGAGTTTGAGCATGTTGTGAAGTACTATAGACCTTGTATACATCTTGGGATTCGACAATGATTGTAACTATTGAATTGTATAGACCATTACATTCGAAGTCAATAGCCTAATATATTTATTTCACAATTTCAACAAATGATTAGTTCACTACAAACTAAGAAAACAAATGTGTACTCCCTCCATTTTTATTTAAGTCCGCGTATTAGCATTGGTCAAAGTCAAGTTTTGTAAACTCTCAGAAAGCTTATAACAAAAAATATTAACATATACAATAACAAATAAATACCATTAGATTCATTATTGAATGTACTTTCACATCATACATATTTGTTATGGTAAATGTTTATATTTTTCTATAAACTTGGTCAAACTTTAGGAAGTTTGACTTCGGTCAAACCTAATATGCAGAGTTTACTACTACTACTCGCTAGTTGCTTAGCCGAATCACTCAACACGCCACACGGGGAGTTCAGTGTCACAAAATTTTGAGGTCGGCGGGAAAATCTCCCGCGACCCTGATTCGAGCAGTGGGAAGTTACCATCATAGCCTTCGGAACAGGCCTACGGATGACGCTTGGTAGGGGGCTGTTTTCGTAACTTCAGGTTCACCCTACCCAGCCAACCCCACCCCGGCACCCAGAGTAGTACACCTGAATACTCCCCATTTTCTATCCCCACCGCAAAATAGACTTCTCCACGGCACCGCAGCCTTCGTGCTCCTCCCCTTTACATCGGCGCACTCGTCCACCGCAGCGCATCTGCCTCATCGACGACCTCGTACGCCGCACTGGAGCCGGTCCACCGTCGTCGTCGTACACGGAGCCTCTTCCCCGGCATCGTCTTCCACGGTCTCGGATCTGCTTCCCGGAAGCCGACGCCAAGCGCAGAAGCACCACCGTCGTGGACAATGAACTGACTCCCGTTGCCGACCATGACTCACAGAGGCCGCCGCGACCATCGTTCTCCTCCTCGATTGGTAATGTGTGTATTGAATCACTTAGCAGTACATGTGCAGTTCCAATTTTGTTCATACCTACCCTTCAAATTTCCTGGGTGCTATTGTTCCCGTAAAAGTAATTGGTTATAGCCTCCATTGTCCAACAGAATATGAGCTTGTAATTGTGCGTCGCTCCTGTATCGCGCTGTGCTTGGGTAGGTTTTTCACCTGCAACCAGTAGTGTGGCAAATGATGGAAAAGTTTTAGAACTAGCAAGATGCCCATGCGTTGCACGCATCAAGATGCATTTGTATGAGTAGTTTATCTTGTGGGAGAAAAGGATGAACGAGGGAAGGCCTTATTTGCAAATCTGGAGAGGGGTATGGGTATCTTTTTGCAAAATTCCCATTGTTTCCTTCCTATCTGTCAGATATAAATCGGACGGCCTATATTGCAGGATGGCAGGCACACCATGATCACCAACTCTGTTTTTTTATAAGAAAAAAAGTATAGAGAAAAAAGTAGACAGTAGAGAAGTAGAGATAAATATTAAATATTAAATATATAATAAATATAACAGTAGACAAGAGAGTAGAGATAGTAGAGACGTCGAGACAGGATCGCGCGCGTAGGAAAAAGCGGCCGAGCGTGCGCTAGTTTTGGCGAGCGGCGTCCGGTGTGCTTTATAAAATCCAATGCCCTCCCACCGCTCTGTGCATTGACACCGCTCTCTCCCCGCTCTGTGCCTCGCCACCGCTCTCTCCCCGCTCTTTCTCGCCTCGCTGCCGCCGCGCCACCATGCTGCCGCTTCGCCAGGAAACTTGTGGATACCGCGGCATCCGCGCGCGCCCCTCCGGCGGCTTCTCCGCCGAGATACGGTTCCGCGGGATGCACCTCGGCCTCGGCAATTTTGACACCGCCAACGAGGCTGCCCGCACGTACAACGCGGCGGCATGGCACCTCCGGTGGTCTCATAGAACATTTAACTTCCCCAACGTGCCAACACCGGAGCGGGTGCAGGAGCTCGCGCCTCTGCTGCGGCTTAGCACCGACGAGGATCGTTGCGACAATCGGAGGTGGGAGCACCGTCTCGGAATCGCCGAGATGGATGAGGAAGCCATGATACTGTGGCGCCAACACTTCCCGCATGACATCATCAACGAGCGCGAGTTCTACGCACAATGGAGGGCGGAGAGGGATAAGAGGAGGGCGGAGCGAGCCGCCTATCGCGAGCACAAGCGTAGGCGAAAAGCGGACGCTCAATTCAACATGAGGCTAGGAGCAGCGTCGCCTTGGGAATCTGACGATGATCGGTATCTTCACGCCTACAGTCATACGTCGGAGAAGGACATCACCGAGGAGGAGTCGGACGATGAGGAGTAGTTGTATTATCTTTTTTTATCTATCTATGATGAGAACTATCCTCTACTCTCTAGTCTCTACTCTCTATCTCTACTTCTCGATCTCAGCACTGTAAACGCTTTTCCGCGCGTTGTGATTCTGTTGGAGATGTTCTAACATGGCAGACGAGTGCTTTAATGTTGCCCACAAGACGCGCGAGTATTACTACTCCCTCTCTCTCAGTTTATAGGGCGTGCGCGTACCCCTAGGTTGTCAATTTGACCAACCTAATACAAGTTATATATTACAAAAAATATACCAACATAAACTTCAGATGTTCTATTTTCAAACGTTATAATTTTTGTGTTATATAGTTTATATTAGTGTGATAAAATTGGCAACCTAGGTATACACGTAGGACTTGTAAACTAAAGCGGAGGGAGTAGTAGTATATTTTTCTTGCCATGTTCAGATTTTAAAACCACGAGTACGAACATGCAGAGGAGCAATGAAGACCAAACACAGGATATTGGGGACATCTTCAAGGAGCGTGGAAATTTAAAGAGGAGCTGCACCGAACCTGTAAAACGAGCTTTGGTAAGTAACACCCTATCAATTATTTTTGTTTAGCCTCGTGTTCTTCGATGTGTATATGTTGTAGTTTCTGTTTCTCTTAAGCCTGGTGTTCTTCAATGTTTAAAAAGAAGAGTCTTAATCGTCCTAATGCTTTCGTTTTTAGCTTGATGTAGGAAGTGGGTGTTCTCACCTTGTAGTCTGTTTTTATATATTTTTCCTTTTGAATTCACTTCTCCGAGTTCTGTTTATCTGGCTTCTACTAAATGGATCTGGGTTGCTCTGAGTATTGATCTAAAAAAGAAGTAACTTCATGTCAGGATGCAGTTCCTGCGAGGAGGGAAGTATGGTCAACCTCAAGATCATGTTTCCAAAATGAGGCTGGATTACACACAAGGTGCCAGTTCCCTAATGATGCTGGATTAGACACAAGGTGCAAATTCCCAGATGATGCTGGATTACACACAAGCCAGGTGGAGTCGTCAGCTGTTCGTGTCCTCGTGGCTCTAGTAAAGGCTGAAAGAAAGCATGCAGCAGCCCTTGAGAATGTAGCTGAGTTCCTGAAGAAGCGAAAAGAGCAATCAGATGCTCTCTTCACCCAAGCCAAAGAAGAGATGGAAGAAGCCAGAAATAAGCTAGCAGAGGCAGAGCAGGCTAGGCGTCTCCTGCTATCTAAAATTGTTTTCAATACAAAATTTCCTTCATAATAGCTAGGTGCAAATGTTTATCCAGTCAGCATGCCTGTTGTGATGTCCGTGCATCTACTGATGTGGCACAAAATATATTTTTTCGGGTCTTGTAATAACAGCAATTACTTTCCAAACAATAACAGATGGAGCATTGGACATGGTATAGTTCACGCGCAAGCCCGACATTCCAAGTTCAACTTCCACATCAAACTCATGTTCATAGATATCTGCACATTCATACATAATGTCCACAACCATGATTCACTTCAAAGCCAAAAAAATGTGAGGAGAGTTATAAATAAAGAAAAACCTCTACTAGTTCCTGCTACCACTGCGAGCACAACAAGTCAAGACCATGTGTAACTTAATTATATTTCAGTCATTTTTTGTGTTCTAAAATGCCTGCCGGCTCGCGGAAGGACATGTTGCCGGCACATGCGCGGAATCAATGAAGGCAGGCAGGGCAGTCTTAAGCTGGTTGCACGCGGCGAGGAGGCGTGCTCAGCCGGGCCTGCAATGAGTGGGGCCCTTTTGGCCGGCGCACCGGTTAAATGCCTGCGCTATGAGAGGTCGCTTCCGTGTCAGAGCAATCACTCCCTCCAGTACTTTTTTGTTTGGGTTCGTTTTCCATTCACATTTTACAAGTAAAATTCGTGGACAAACTTTGACCCAAAATACGATGGGGACTAGTAAACCAGAATGGAGGTAGTAGTTTTTTTTAATCAAAGAAGGGTTTCCCCTTCCGATTTTCATTACTGAAAACCATCATCTAAATCTAAACCATAGTATTTTCCCTAGAACTACTAGGTTCAACATCTCGCAACATAAACCCATACAACCATACGCCAAGGAGGTACGTAGTACTATGAATTCCATTTTCACTCCATACCAATCATTCCAAAAACTACTTAGTACTTATAACGCGCCATTGAAAATCGGAACTCTTAACCGCGCTAAAAAAATGATATTTTAACGTGGCTACTCGATCTGTGGCAACTGGCGAGCCACCGCGCTCCAAGTCGTTCACCTGTGGTCCCGACCATCAACTCCTACAGATCAAATTATCAGGCAAGCTGACTATTCCTACAAAGGTGCTCCACCACGTACCCGGTACCCGTGAATGCAGCAATCGTGCACCTAGGGTTTTAGGGTTTATTTGTTAACATCGCCTTTATGTAACACTCATGTGTGCGAGATAGTGAGAGGCCGACTGCGTGCGTGCGCCTCTTCTCTTCGTATATGTACTCCACCATTTGTCTGGTATCCAAAAAATTATAATAACTACTAGCAATGTGCCAATGTGTTGCCACACGATCAAAGTAGATTAATACATATTCACCGATTTGATAGAAAAAAATTCTAGTTTTGAAATACGTATATCACTAAAAATATGTTATGTTTCACTCAAAATATATTCCTTTGGCGGTTTTTATGAGATAAGGGAGGAATGTTGTTCGTTTCAAGATTCGAGAAGTGGTATATGTCTAATTTCTACTCTTACTAGCAAGATGCCCGTGCGTTGCACGGAACATCAAGATCTTGTGGGAGAAAACGATGAACAAGGGAAGGCCTTATCTGCAAATGTGGTAAAGAGTGCGGGTAAATTGCCATATTTTCCTTCCTATCCGTCAGATATAAATCGGACGACCTACATTGCAGGATGGCAGGCCCACCATCATCACCAACTCTGTTTTTTATCCCTAGTATTATAAAAATCATTGTTGGTGATGATTGTGTGCCTGCCATCCTGCAATATAGGCCGTCCGATCTATATCTGACGGATAGGAAGGAAACTATGGCAGTTTTGCAAAAAGATACCCACACCCCTCTCCACATTTGCAAATAAGGCCTTCCCTCATTCATCCTTTTCCCCAACAAGATAAACTACTCATACAAATGCATCTTGATGTTCCATGCAACACATGGGCATCTTGCTAGTTGTTGCAAAAAGCCCATGTGTGTGTGTGAGAGAGGGAGAGTGGAGGAGGACGGAGTGCATGCGTGACAAAGACACAAGGAGTGTGTTTGCGATAGGTATCAGCTTAAAATGAGGCGAGACTGTGTGTGTGCACGATCGAGAGGGCGTGTCTCAAGAAGGGAAGAAAAATCTACATAGATACAAGGAGCGGGAGAGAGACATGTATGCAATAGTGGAAGCATGAGTGTGCGGGTGTATAAACCTATCTAGAGGCTAGTCGATAAATGTTTGTGAGAGAAATACGAGTCGGGGTGCGAAAGCGAGAGTTTTGTGTGTGTGAGAGAGAGACGGTAGTCGGGAAGGGGAATGGAAGCAGGAGTTGTGTGTGTGTGTGTCTGTGAGAAAGAGAGGGGGGGTTGTCTGATCGGTAAACAAATGAATAATGTTAGCCTGGGATGGAGACGAAAAGGAGACCACAACAAATGTTGTGTCGACAGGCGAGAGAGAGAGAGAGCGAGCGAGCGAGAGAGATAGATAGATAGAGAGATAGAGAGAGTAATTTTAGTGTTATGAGTCATATGCAGAGACATATAGGGTGTGTGAGAGAATCCCATAGAGAGAAAGACAAAGTGAAAGACGAGTGGAGACTGTGTGTGTGGCGGTGAAAAAGAAAGCTTAGGTACCGAGTTATACCATAGAACAGTAGATACGTGAGAGATAATGAAAACCATGTAATGTATAATGATAGGGAGAGTGTGACACTTCTCAAGGGAGACGTCGAGAGACCATGTTTGCGAGGATAGGAGAAACATGAAGTGACCGTGCGGGTGAGCTGGAGAAAAGAGAGTGGTAGCTACATGAAGGAGCATGCATGCGAGAGAGATGGGCGTGAAAGCAGTGAACATAAAAGAGATTCAAATATTTGAATTCGAGATGATGATACATGTAATCCATACTCGAACCAAAATTGATCTATTAAACATGCATACTCATATGAATTCATGCACATCTATGTTATTTAATATGTAGATATTACTGATCTATACATTTTAGTAGAACATAATTTGGTTAAATTTTTTTGAATTCAACCTTAAGATTTTGAGATCATTGTATTTGTAAATCATATTATACATATAAAGGAGCAGAATTCTTTGTTGTGCTTTTGAAAGTATATAAAAAAATGATATATATAGAATTTAATTCCAATTGAAAATGGATCCCGCCCGAAAAAAATAGAATACAAACGGGATTCGAATTGAGTTGGCACGGAAAACATGCACTCTGCAAAATTTGAACGAAGCGGGGAAAGTCGCAGTAACCACCCGAAATTACTACTGCCTATCCCTCGCGCGCAAAGCCTATCTTCTGGATTTATATAGGTTTCGATAGGGGTAGGTTTGTAATTTCACCCAAACGTGACGTAACCGCCTCTCACCTGGATTCATACATGGTGGGCGCCAAAACACAGTGTGTCCTTGGCCGAAATCGACTCCCTCCCCGATTCATATTTATACAGGGTGGGCGCCAAAAACAAACTCTCGTCGGCAAATATTCCGTGTATGCGAGATTACCGTCCTATCCCCAACCGACTAATATTGCTGTGATGTACGAAATTTGAATCAGGGGCTAAGTTTGTAAATTTCCTCGCATTTGAGACAAGCGCACCCAGAATACATGGTTCCCCCCTTCCTCTCTACCTCCCTTTTCCCCATTCATACTCCGTGGGCGCCAAAACACCCTCTCCACCCCACCCTCCTTCGTCCGCCGCCGTCCGCCGCCCCATCCACCGCCGTCCTCCTCCACCATGCCAGAGCTGATACCCCGACGCCGCCGTCCATTACAAGAGATCGACCTCTCTCATCCCCGGCTTCGGACCGGGATCCTTGCATCCCGTCCTCTCGCTTCATCCCCGCCGTCGTCCACCTTGCCGGCGCCTCTCCTACGACCGTCTCGTCCACCGCGCCCTGCCACCACCGTCTACCCTCCTAGATCTGCTTCCACGCTGCCGACAGCCATCGCTACCACAACACCGTCAAATTCTCAGTAGATGCATACACGGCGCCGCACCAGAGGCGGTACTCTTTCGTATCTGCTCAACTTATTTATTGCAGCAAGAAAATAGATCGCCCCTGCTTTACTCTGATTTCTTGTCTTGGTTGCGAAGTTGCCTTTGTCCGGTTTGCACCGTCAGATCAGCCATGGCACGCTCAACACTATACTCCCAATGCTTATGGTTTTCCCCTTTATATTCCACACTAGTTAAATCACAGTAGACTAAATTTCAAAATTGGCTCAGTCAATTTTTCAGAGCTCGTCGGTGTTCTGTATGGGAAGAATGAGAGACGAGGAAGAAGAAGGGTTAGGAGACGTAGTATCTTCATCCAACCGCCTGAAATGGTCGAGAGACAGCTGGGAGTTGCATTCTTAATGCGCTCTGGTTCATCATGTGTGGGCACTGCGCAACCAACATTTTATTATCCAAAATCAGCTTGCTCTTCTTTACCATGTTCGTCTTCCGTTCTTCTATAATATGTACTCTCTCCGTTCCTAAGTACAAGTCTTTGTATAGATTCCACCATGGACTACATATGGAGCAAAATGAGTGAATCTACACTCTAAAATGTATCTGGATACATCTGTATGTGATCCATAGTGGAAATCTCTACCAAGACTTATATTTTGGAACGGAGGGAGTATGATAGTAGTACAGTATGTTCCTTGTACTGAAGATGAGCAGGGACATTTGCAGTGTAGAGGTCTATACGGTCGGTTGTGATGGACACTTTGAGCCTCTTTGATTCGTAGGATTTTGTAAACATAGGAATAGGATTTGTAGTGACCTGCCCACTTGAATCATATAAGAATAGCAAGGAAATGCGGGGAGCTGTGTTGCCTTTGAGAGTTACACTGATATTAACAGTACCGCACCTTTAGCTGAAGAGAATTGGTATCCGAAGCCTTTCTAGCCGTACCGACAGTACTAGCACATATATACCAGCAAGTTCCACTTTGCTGATTTTACTCTGATGCTTATGGTTTTCCCCGTTATATCTACACTATGATCTGTGTAGCTGCTTTGTGTCGCACTAGCAGCAGTCCACTCTTGAAGCTAAACACTGCAATGACTTACAAAATTGGCACCAAGGCATTGAGTGCCATTCTGGATGCAATGAAACTCATACGCTCCCCACCTGTTGATTCTTGTTCAGAATATGATCCTAATGACTATCCTAACCTTGAGGAGTCAAAGGAAGATGGCCTGTCATGTTCACCCATCAAGGTGCTTGTTCTAATTTGGCAAGGTTTTATTGATTACGCATATCGTGCATATGTTGTCTTGCATTTCTTCTACTTTGTTGCACCGCCATCTGCTTAGTTTACTCATCATATATGTCGAGATGCCATGCCTATCCATTATCAATACATATTCTATCTGTCATCATACCATGTTTTTCCACTAAAATGTTGTTCTTGTGCATTAGACATCAAAAAGGAAGAGGGTGATTGCTGAACCTGAAGGAGCACCAGCAAAGTCCTTGAAAAACGTGGTGGTGTCGGAGAAATCAGACAACACCCCACTTATATTGGATGTAAAACTAGTGACACAAAACGTAGGACCGACTACAGCAGACTGTACCCATACTTCACTGGCCACACCACTAGCCCTACCACACAGGACCTGCACTCCAGCAAATGGTATACCGATTTCATTTGCCATAGCACCAGCCGTACCACAGAAAAATCCCACTCCAGCAAAAAGTATAGCAAGTCCACCGGCCGAAGACCTATCCCAACTGCAGAGACGGCCAATTCCTGCAAATTGGAACCCCATTCCATTTATTCCCAGTTTAAAAGACAATGCTTTCAATGTTGGTAGGGGCTACGTGCATATATTCCCATCATGGGAAGATTATAGTGAAGACAAACACCATTTTAACATCTTCCTGTCCAACTTACGTGTAAGTGCTATTATTCATGGTTATTATTTTCCTATTTTCTGCTGATTGAACACATCAATTATTTACATTACATTGTCGTAACTAGGTGAGGGTTAATCTGGATAGTCATGACGAGCAAAGCTTGCTTGTGCTTTTCAAGGAAGCATTGCAGCAGTATCGGTGTTACCTGAGGAAATCACACTTTGATGGCAAGTCTATAAACGAATTTCCGGTGAAGTCTCATGTGCTAAATTTAGAAGACATTGAATGGAAAACCCTTGTTATGCACTGGTCTCGTTCCGAGGATGTGGTGCTGTCTATGAAATCACATGACAATTTGAACTTCTACTTTTCCGCATGTGCCTTACGGATCTTTTTTGCAGGAAATCTGCTCGAAGAAGAATTTTGGTTTGAAAAGAACGACAGGATATCGCAAATATGCTACCCTCTGCTTTGCTCTTGTTAGTACCTGTTGTCCTATATCACTGTACTTACATACATACCTGGTTCATTATGTGACAGCAGTATGCATGATAGCTTGCTTATCAATTGTTCTCTCCGAATTATCTGATGTGTATGAATGGTTACATTAGTGTATAATATATCCCATGCCAATGAATTTTTTTAGCTCTGCATTGTTCTTGTAAGTACATGTTGTCCTTTATCAGTGTACTTATATTGACTGGTAGTTGTTCATGTACCATCACTCTGCAGCTTATTTTCCTTGCCCTCCACTTTCTACACACCAGATCTATATTTACTCTTACCATAAGGTTGGTACTAAAGAAGTTTAGCTGTGCATTGCTCTTGGCTGTACCTTTTGCCTGTATCGCTGCACTTACATTTATAGCTACTTGGTTTTGTAGCATCACTCTTCATCTTATCTTAAATATTCTCCATTTTTCGTATATTATCACATCTATATTTACACTTAACAAAATGTAGAATAAAGGCAATGCTTATGAAGAAGATTCTGTGGTAAAATTCTTGAATTGCCTCCCCATCAGCATGGACAAGGGCTTTATAGAGCCTGTCTTCACCAATATTGTAAGTTTGTCCTTCTCAAGCCTTCAAACTTTGTTGTGTATATTTGGTTAGGCATGACTGCAACAGTTGTTTATTTTTGGTGTTTGCATCAAATTGCATGTTTAAAGTTTATTATGTAGTTCATAAACAAAAGTTTGTCCTTCTCAATTTAAGTTTTCAGTTGTACAACCAAGTTCCTTCTTCATACCATGTAAATTAAACTACTAAGGGCAAGTGATCTTCTTTTGCACTGCATGTATGCTTTTTGTTCTTCATCTGTAATCCAGTTGCATGGTGAACCTACCCACTACAGCACAATGTCATATTCTGCAATGTCTTAACTATGAACAATGTCATATCATTCTACTATTATTTAAACCATCTCTTTATTTGGCAATCTGAAATGCGGATAAATTGACAGCACACTAACCATTGATACTTATGAGTTCTTGATATGTAATCCAGTGGTGTCGTGATGTTGCCAACTCCTTCACAATGTCATTTCCTGCCATGTCTTGACCTGAACAATACCATATTGTGTTCATGCAATTTTAAACTATGTCACTTTATTCGTTAGTAAGAAATGTGATGAGTTGTCAGCACTGATACTTTTATGTGCAAAACCTCTCATCTGTCTGCTTGTTTATCTTTCAGAGTGAGGAAGATATAAGTGTTGAACAAGCGCAGTCTCATCAGCTTGCTTAGCTGCTTGCGCTACAGCTCCCCAGCAGGGCTAACCTTTCTTGAACTCTATTGAAGTGCTGTCGGTTTTGTATATTATTTTGTCGGTGTTTTATTTGCACTGGTGGCGATCTTTGATGCCCAGTGTATGTAATCTGCTGTCATCTTGTGCTTTATTATCATAGTGGCGAATTTGATGCCCAATGGATGTAACATGCCGTAATTTCTTTATTGTATAGTCTAGGTTTTTTGTTATTCACGATGCTGCAGTTATTTTACTATATATATATCCTGTCTTCGCAGTAAGCCGGCCAAACTATAAAATTAAGGTACATAATCGGGCCGTCATGCAATCACGATGTATGATCCGCATCATGGGCCCCATCATCTTGGTCCGTCAAAAGGCCAAAAGTAACTGGCCCACTAGTAGATTCTGGCCTTTAATAGGCCGAGTAACCCCCGACCCTCTTTTCGCAAGAAAACTCAATGGGCTTTTAGGAGCCTGAGAAGTAGGTTGGGCCTGAAACGTGCTGAACAGCTCACGGGCCGGCAGCAGCCCGAAATGGACCCCGACCCATGATTGTGCGAATCAAATTACGAGCTTTTAATAGGCCAAAATTGTCTCGGTCCTTGTTTGGCACAATCAGATATCGGCTGCGAGCAGGCCGGATGCAAACCGGGCCGTAGTTAGGCACAACTATATGACGGGATTTTAACAGGCCGAAATTAATATAGGGCCGAAATGTTAAACGAGACCTTAACCGGCCGAAACTAATATCAGGCCAAATTACTAAACGGGCCTTTAGAAAGTGGGCCCAAAAGCATAGCGTCCAGTTGACAGGCTGAATCTGATATGGGCCACAATTTAGCCCAAAGCCTCTTAAAGGCCCGGACCTGATCTGGGCCGTAATTTGGCCCAGAACATGGTAGGCTTTTAATGGGTTGGATCTCATATGGGCCATTATTAGGCCCGGAACGTGGCAGGCCATTAATGGATCGGATCAAATATGGGGCGGCATTTGGCCCAAAACATGGGAGCCAATTAATGGGCCGGCCTACTAGGGTCCTCAAAATCTTGTTGGCCTACAGCTGGGTCGGGCCATGAATGTCGGCAAAATCTCGTGGGCCTTTAGCTGGGACGGCCCATTATGATCCGCAATAATCTTGTGGTCCTTTACCTGGGCCGTCCCATTATGGCACACAAAAATCTTGTGGGCCTTTACCTGGGCCGGCCCATTATGGCCCGCAAAATCTTGTGGGCCTTTAGCTGGGCCGGCCCATTATGGTCCGCAAAATCTCGCGGGCCTTTAGCTGGGCCGGCCCATTATTGTCCGCAAAATCTTGTGGGCCTTTAGTTAGGCCGGCCCATTTAAACTTAATGGGCTGGTCCACGTGTCAACATATCATAGGCGCGTCTCGCCCATTGGATGAGTGACACCTGTGCCAAACGCGGAGCTGACACGTGTCTACTCCAACCAATGATGATTTTACATGTGGCAAACCCCCATTGGTCGGGGCTGTTAACGGGTTATCGGATCCAAAACCCGACCCGATATCTTAACGGTGTTTCGTTACGGTGGATGCCATGTGTCGGTCACCCTTGACGAAAGCACTTATGTGACGCGCGATTTGTCGTCATGGAAGTGGAAACTTCCATGATGATAATTTTGGTAATGTCATGGAACATTCCTACGATAGCATAGGTATGACTATCTTGATTCTGTCATAAAATCGTCATGGATGTACATGCATGACAAAAACCGCGACCTACTGTGACAAACACGTATCATCACGGAAATGTATTTTTTTGTAGGGAGTAGAGGGAGTGCCTCGTCAACACGTGCATGACCGTTGACTCACTTACTGGTGGGTCCTAGTGTAACACCCCGGATGTAACTTTCCATAATTATAACTCCAACTCTTGCCATTTCCGGCTATGTGTTATGTTTTTTCCTCCGTGGTTGGGTTTTTGTCTTTTGTTTTGCATTTGTTCATGTCATGCATGTCATCTCATATCATCATGCGCATTGTATCTGCATGTTTTCATAAAACTTGCATTCGCTCGTAGTTGTCGCTCCTCGCTTCTCTCCGTTGCGTTCGTTGACCGTACCGAGACCAACCGTGTTTTCAATGCCCTCGCGCGTGTCCGAAACTTACCCGAACCCAACCCGCTCAGTCATCACCATTGCATTCGGTTCATCCCCAAATATCTATAAAACATCTCTGTTTTCTTATTTGGACCCCCCTAGCCTATTTTTCTCGACCGCCCGATTTCAATCAGACGTACCGGGTTAACCCTGCCCTAATCCCCTTGCTATATAAATATGACCCAACCCTAGATTTGAGGAGAGTTGTCCCATCGTTCCCTCACCCGCCGCCACCACTCCACCAATCCCCCTCGGGATCCATCCCTCCCCAACCATCGCTCGCCACCTACAGCCTCCAGATCCCCTCACCCTCCATCTCGCTCGATCCAGCGCCTCCCCTGTCCCTCCTCGATTCCCACCGAACCACCCAATCAATCCATCAATCCAACATCGTTGATCCCTCGATCCAGGAGCTCTTTCCCGAGGCTCCAAGCTTCCCTACCTCCACGAACACGAGCACCCATGGCCTTGTGCCCCTGCTGTCCTAGCAACAACAGCAACAACCTCACCGGAGTCGCCACTGAGGCTTCAGCCATGCCCGTTATTGGTGTCAAAACCGGCGGATCTCGGGTAGGGGGTCCCGATCTGTGTGTCTAAGGCTAATGGTAACAGGAGGCAGGGGACACGATGTTTTACCCAGGTTCGGGCCCTCTCGATGGAGGTAAAACCATACTTCCTGCTTGATTGATCTTGATGATATGAGTATTACAAGAGTTGATCTACCACGAGATCGTAGAGGCTAAACTCTGGAAGCTAGCCTATGATGATTATGATTGTTCTTGTCCTACAGACTAAACCCTCCGGTTTATATAGACACCGGAGGGGCCTAGGGTTTACATAGAGTCGGTTGCAAAGAAGGAGATCTAACATCCGAATCGCCAAGCTTGTCTTCCACGCAAAGGAGAGTCCCATCCGGACACGGGACGAAGTCTTGAGTGTTGTATCTTCATGGTCCAACAGTCCGGCCAAAGTATATAGTCCGGTTGTCCGGATACCCCCTAATCCAGGACTCCCTCAGTAGCCCCTGAACCAGGCTTCAATGACGATGAGTCCGGCGTGTAGTTTATCTTAGGCATTGCAAGGCGGGTTCCATCTCCGAATACTCCAAAGTAAACCTCGAACACTTAAATCGTATCCGGCTCTGCAAGGCGATTTTCACATACCACCATAGAGAGAATGATTATTCCACAAATATAATCTGCTGACAACTTTAGATAACGTGCCATCACACCATGGTCGAGTCATTATTCGAACCGTTTTCCCACAACCAGCCACCACACATATTGCGAGGTGGCTTCCTTGGCATGTCTTGTCGAAGCAGAGATCATGTCCCGTTATCACGGAATTCTCATCAATACGGGTACGGGTAACCCCACCATGCCATCAATCGTGGCACTTGGGAAATAAGCGATTTTCAACGGGCGAGTGGGGAGGCGCACCGTTTTCGTCGCCTCTATAAAGGGATAAGGATCCCCCATTTTTCACCCACGCCTTCTTCCTCCTTTGCTTATCCATTATCGCACCCTCGAGCTCTAGCGCCCTAGTTCACGCCTTCTCTGCACAGCCAGACATGTCCGGAGTGGGAGACAAGTGGGTGGCCTCCACCGTCAAGGAGGAGAACATTGCGAAGCTCCGGGCAGCCGGATACTTGGCCGCAGACATTGCGCACTGGCTCCCGGATGCAAGGCGGATCATTCCGACTCCAGGACCCCACGAGAGGGTCGTGTTCCTTGCCCATTTCGTCCACGGACTGGGATTTCCACTTCATCCCTTTGTCCGCGGGCTCATGTTTTACTATGGGTTGGACTTCCATGATCTAGCCCCAAATTTCGTCCTCAACATCTCAGCGTTTATCATCGTGTGCGAGGCCTTCCTCCGCATCAAGCCCCACTTCGGCCTGTGGCTACGAATCTTCTGCGTGAAGCCGAAGATCGTGAGCGACCAGCAAGCGGAGTGCGGAGGCGCCATGGTGGGCATGATGCCCAATGTTACTTGGCTTGACGGCTCCTTCATGGAGACCGTGATAGGGTGGCAATCGGTGAAGTTCTACATCACCGAGCCGCGCGACGCCAACTGGGCGGCGGCCCCCGAATTCCGATCCGGATTCCCATGCGGCTCACTTCCTAGGAAAAGAAGGGCCTGGCCTGGGGCGAACCTGCGGAGCTGAGAGGACTTTAGAACTGCATTAAAAATATGATGGACAAGAAGATCAAACTTGTCAACGTGGTCCAGGTCATGCTCTTCCGCCGAATCCTTTCGTGCCAAAGATGGGCATTCAATCTGTGGGAGTTCGATCCGACCAAACACTAGACACTTCAAGAGCTTTACGGCACGACGCACAAGGACACATGGAAGGTGCTATTCAAGGCCTCCGAAATACCTCCTCCCACATCCGAGGACCGTGTACTCCACGCCACGCAGCTCGCCCATCCGGTGAGTTTTCTGACCATCACCAGATGTACCTTTCCCAGCATACTCATGAAAGGATTTTAAGTCATCATGTGTATTTAATAAAGATTACATGGTGAGGGCGGAGCGGATTGACTGTCCGGCTCCACTGCCGGAAAATCCAGCAACCGCTCTCCCGACGGAGATGCTACTCCCAGCGCCTTACACGGTGCCAGAAAAGAAGGCCAAAAAGAAGGCCACGGGGACTAGGAAAGGTCTCCGGCGTAAGGTCACACCAGACGCCTCGTCCGAAGATGATGAGGCACGCTCCTCCCATGAAGGGGAGGAGGAGAAGAAAAGGGCCGCCCCATCCGGGAAGGCCGAAGGGTCTAAGAGGGAGGCCCTGGGGACCAGGAAGGGTCCCCGGCGCAAGGCCATCATAGACTCGTCGTCCGAGGACGACGAGGCAGGTTCCTCCCGCAGAGGCGGGGGGAAACACGAAGGGATTCTGCCTCCCCACGTTGGGGAGGAGAAGAAAAGGAAAGCCGCCCCGTACGGGGAGGCTATGACGCCAAATAAGGGAAAGGCGTCCCTTCTGATCATTCCACCACGGCGGCTTACAGCGAGGAGGAGTGGCTGCACAGGGGCAAGCCCTTGGTGAGATTGTAAGTATCCGCACTCTGTAATACTTTAGTGCGACTTATCGTCATAGTTTGTTAAACGCCGAACAGGTATATGCAGTCCAGCCAGGGCTCATCCCGAGGTATCCTCTTCGGATGGGTCTCTGGGCGATTCGGTGATGAATTCGCTCCCGACGGCCACCTCCCCTCGGCCCGCGGATGACAAGGAGGTGTGGTCCCAAAGGGTACCAGAGCAGGGGGAGGCGGCTCTGGAGACGCCCCAAGGCGAAATCCCAGACGCCGGGCACATGGGAGTAAGATCCCCACATATTATGCTGATGAGAGCCGCAATAAGTTGGGCTCCCAGTCGGACACTGTACCAGAACCTCCAAAGGTTTCGAATTCGGGTAGGTAGCCCCTCGCTAAGGAGGGCGAGCCGGTCGTGCCGTTGACTTCCATTGCGCCAGAGGCATCGGATAGTCTGCTGGAAGTGCTTCGCGGAGCTTACATGGATGAATAGCACCGTACTCTTATGAGTGCGGTGATTCGGAACGTTCGGTCCGCCAAAAGCGGGTTGACCGAAGCCTGCACCAGCCTCCTGACAAGCTTTGAGATAAGTAATCAAAAGTGTGAGAAATTATCACCCAATAGATAGTAGTCCCTGATACTCTGTTTGGTGTTCGGAAAGAAAAGCCAACCGGATGGTCAACTCTAAACCGCAGGAGTCTAACAGTATGTGTCTATGTGAATAAGCAGGCAGTGCTGCTTGCCGCTGCTGCCCGCACAGTAGAGGTCACCGGACTCAAACGGGATGTGGAGCAGGCCGAAGAGGAGCTCAGTCTCACGAAGAGGTAGCTCGAAGAGAACAAAGGTGAGTGATACCCCGTTCACATATCATATAGAGGAGAAAAAATTGGTGACGTTAAAAAAAAGCGTCATGATTTTGTAATAGGGCCACGACCGAAGTGGCGGCCCTGAAGAAAGCGCTATCCGAGGCCGAAGACAAGGCGGCCACGGAGCGCATTGAGCGTGAAAAGCAAGATGCTAGGGTGGGCGAGGTACAGCAAGAGCTCCAGGAGCTCGGCAAGAAGTTCGAGTCCTTGGACCGTGACTTCAAGACGAAAGAGTCTGATCTTGCAAAGGCCCTTTTGAGCATGAAAGACGCCAAGGCCGAAGACCAAAAGGCCCAGCAGGAAATCCAGGCGGCCAAGAAGATAGCGGCGGGTAAGGCATTCATTATGCAAAGCAAGCATGTGGAGGAGACATTTCTTTTACTTACCCGAATTCGGAGCTCTCCAGGGGCATTCGCAGATCTGCCACGCAGCATATCGGATGCCACGGAGTTCTACCGTGCCGAAGAGGGGAGCTCAACGGAGAAGTTGTTCTGGTCCTAGTATGCTGGAGCCGAACACCCAATGCCTCTGAGTGACCAACTGAAGCAATTGGTTGAACTCCACAGGGCGGCCGAAGTGGCCATGAAGGATTTCATAGTCCGGATGTGGCCTGGTGAGCCCCTGCCCGCCAGCTACTTCGGCCTTATAAAGCGGATGGTAAATGCCTGTCCGCGGCTTGAAGTTATCAAGCGATCTGTTTGCATTGAGGGTGCCCGCCGGGCCTTTGCCCGTGCGAAGATGCATTTGACCAAGCTGGACGCAAAGAAGCTGGTGAAGGATGGACCGCCGGAGGGCAAGGTGCATCGCTACCCAAGAAATATTATGATGGCATTATGAAAGGCGCTCGCCTCGTGGCCGATGAATGTACCAAGGACACAATCTTCGAGTGAATATACTCATGTCCTCTTTGTAATATTAAAGCGAATTTGTTTGCGCTATGTGGCGCTTTGTTGATTTAAAATATTACCTTCTATGCGGCTGTTTATAAAATTCTGAGAGTAGGCCAGTCGTCGGTTTCCGCCCCCACATAACTAGTACCGGGGTGTTCATGAAAAACCTAGACACTCTATATCCAAATTTTGGTCCTTGAAGGAGGTGTTTGGCGCAGCGAACAAGGCAATCGGGCTATGTGGCTTTATAACTCTCAGTTAGCCATAGAAGTATACAATTTTAAATTTCGGTTAAGCCCCTAGAATTCGGAAAGCCGAATTGGGGCGCTATACACGCCTAAATCGGACAAGGCCGATTCCTCGCCTAAAGCGGATTTTTTAAGGATTTAAGACCTCTCGAACAGCGACTAGCTCTCGCCGCATCATGACAGTCAGTTTTCGGCTTTCTCTACTGAGGTGCTCGTCCGGAAGAACTGGGACACAATCGCAGTAGTTCTCCCTGCGCTAGCTTAGACGATATAACGGAATGTAAGGTACCAAAACAAGGAAGATGGGCAAACCCAACTATTGACCCAAGACATGATTTGGAGCTGATGCATATAATGTTATAAGTTCGGGCTATCGTACTGTTGAAAGTGTTCGGACTTATCTTCCCGTATTATGGGGCACCGTAAGAAGCCCCTGGCAAACTGAACATACCAAAGTGTACGGATTCAATATTAAATAAACATTTTTAGGGAAAATGTGAAGATATGAATAATGAGCTGACGCTATATATTATTTCCCATTGATAAATAATACATCCAAGCGTATGTGTACAATTAATGCATTAAGCAGAAGCAAATAGGACTATTTGACATGTCCTATCCAAGGGCGGGCCGCATGTGGGTATGTAAAACGGGTATAACGATTATTGACAGATACCACCTGGGTATTCCCTGTGTGCACAAAGCCTTTTGCCTCCTTGGTTTTCTCTCCTGTGATAAGCCTGATGATCTGGTCTTCTGAGGGGGCTGCCCGAAAGTAGGGTCCTGAAAGAGAAGGAAGGTTATTTAAAGTATGTGGCTGTTGAACCGCACCCTGGACCGCGTCACCATTGTGCCTCCGCCTATGCCCATGGTATTTTGAGTGCGTAATTGTGTACGCGCGGCACAAATGCTGCCTGAATGGAGCTAGCGCTCTTGGCGTGCCTGGCGATCCTATTGCAGGGTACTCTGGACTCGCTTGACGGTGTTCGGGGTTGTTGTCGCCGGATTGGTGGTTTGCCGGAGAAGGCTGCTTTGTACTTCTGCCGCGAGGGCCGCAGTGTGCTCTTTTGTACGGAGAGAGCGGTCTGTGTTTCCATTGACTATTATAACCCCGTGAGGTCCTGGCATCTTGAGCTTGAGGTATGCGTAGTATGGTACCGCATTGAATCGAGCGAATGCGGTTCGTCCAAGCAGTGCATGATAGCCACTACGGAAAGGGACGATATCAAATATTAACTCCTTGCTTTGGAAGTTATCCAGGGATCCGAAGACCGCTTCCAGTGTTATGGAGCCCGTACACCGGGCCTCTACTCCTGGAATTACACCTTTGAAGGTGGTTTTGGTGGGCTTGATCCTTGAAGGATCGATGCCCATTTTGCACACAGTGTCCTGATAAAGCAGGTTCAGACTACTTCCACCGTCCATGAGGACTCGCGTGAGGTGGAATCCGTCAATGATTGGGTCTAGGACCAATGCGGCTGAACCGCCGTGATGGATGCTGGTAGGGTGATCCCTACGATCAAAAGTGATTGGACAGGTTGCCCATGGGTTGAACTTTGGGGCAACTGGCTCCATCGCATAGACGTCCCTTAATGCTCGTTTTCGTTCCCATTTGGGAATGTGGGTGGCATAGATCATATTGACCGTTTTCACCTGGGGAGGAAATTTCTTCTATCCACCCATGTTCGGACGCCGGGGCTCCTCGTCATCGTCGCTGTGCAGCCCCTTGTCCTTGCTCTCGGCATTTATTTTGCCGGCCTGTTTGAACACCCAGCAATCTCTGTTAGTGTGGTTTGCTGGCATATCAGGGGTGCCGTGAATTGGGCACGAGCGATCAAGTATGCGGTTCAGACTTGACGATCCCTGATTGTTTCTTTTGGACGGCTTTTTCCGCTGACCGGATTTTGAGCCACTAAATCCGGCGTTGACTGCCGTGTCTTCGGTGTTGTCGCCATTGTTCCGACGCTTGTGTTTGTTGCGTCGTGGCTTGCCATTACTATCGCGGACGTCTAAAGTGCTGGAGGATCTAGGCGTGGTGCTACTGCGAGCCAACCAGCTGTCCTCGCCCGCGCAGAAGCGGGTCATGAGCGTCGTGAGGGCCGCCATGGACTTCGGTTTTTCTTGGCTGAGGTGTCGGGCGAGTCACTCATCGCGTATATTATGCTTAAAGGCCGCCAAGGCTTCGGCGTTCGGACAGTCGACAATTTGGTTCTTTTTAGTTAAGAACCGAGACCAGAATTTCCTGGCTGAGTCTCCGGGCTATTGGGTAATGTGACTCAAGTCGTCAGCATCCGGTGGTCGTACGTAGGTGCCTTGGAAGTTGTCGAGGAATGCGTCCTCCAGGTTTTCCCAACTGCCGATGG
This sequence comes from Triticum aestivum, assembly GCF_018294505.1. Taxonomy (NCBI): domain Eukaryota; kingdom Viridiplantae; phylum Streptophyta; class Magnoliopsida; order Poales; family Poaceae; genus Triticum; species Triticum aestivum. The sequence goes on along the minus strand of NC_057801.1, from coordinate 374,603,254 downwards.
AATTTGCCGGCAGGCTATTCAGCTAGTGTCGGGCCGATCCTTTGAGTTTAAGGGGAAGATACTTGATGGCATGTCGATCATCACCACGGGCCATGTGAATGTGGAGAAGGAAATCTTCGATCCATACTGCGGGGTCTGTTGTGCCATCGTATGATTCGATGTTTACGGGTTTAAACCCTTCTAGGAATTCGTGATCCATTACTTTGTCTGTGAAGCAGAGGGGGTGTGCGGCGCCTCTATGTCGGGCTATGTTGCTACGCAGTTCGAATAAGTCTGGTTGGCTATGTTCGGCCCGGCTGGACTTGCTGATAGTGTATCCAGCATGACGATCATCATCACGTGTTGGGGAGTGCCCCCGCGATCCGTAGATCGATCGTGGCTATCCTGCCTTGTTTTCGAGTATGTCTCGCAGGTCCTGCCTATTGCCCGGGCCGTAGTGTATTGGCGTGGGGGTGTGGGCTGGTATTCAGGCTGATACGCCGTTTTATCCCGGCCACGAGGTGGCCGATCAGCCTCGTCGTGTGCTGGTAGTATAGGCTCCTCCTTGAGTTGAGGTAGCAACTTGTGCTTTGGGTAACCTTTGGTGTGGCGCTCGAGTCCATATTCCTCGGCTGCCAGGACTTCAGTCCATCTGTCTGTGAGAAGATCTTGATTAGCTTGGAGCTGTTGCTGCTTCTTTTTCAGGCTCCTCGCAGTGGCCATAAGCCGGCGCTTGAAGCGCTCCTGCTCTACGGGATCCTCAGGCACGCCGAATTCATCGCCGTCGAGGCTCACCTCGTCTTTGGAGGGGGGCATGTAGTTGTCCTCCTCCGGGTATCTGTCCGTTGCCTGTTCGTCTGGGCTGACCTACCTGTCTTCCTGTTCGGCCTGATCGAAGGCAGGCTGATCGGGGTTGTATTCATCTTCAGCACCATCCGGATTGTTTTCGTCTCCTGTGCCGGTATTGCTGTTGCGGGGCTTGGAGCAGTGCCGATGATGCCCATGCTTCGGCTTATTCCTTGAGGGGTTATCCTCCATTGCCTCATCGCCATTGGTTTCTTTCGGAGTGTCCACCATATATATATCATATGAGGAGGTGGCTGTCCAGCGCCCCGTGGGCGGTGGTTCCTGTTTTTCTCCTGCATCGTCATCCACACCGTCGATGTCTTCAGAGTCGAAGTCAAGAACGTCGGTCAAATCATTGACAGTGGCAATGAAGTGGGTGGTGGGTGGGTAACGAATTTTCTCGTCGCCTGCTTCCCACTCGAGCCGGACATAGTTCGGCCAAGAGTCTCCTGACAGAGAGAGAGAGAGAGAGACTTTAATGATTCAGCATGTCGCTAAAGGGCAAGTGCTGGAAGATATCCGCCGCGGTGAACTCCATTACCGGAGCCCAACTAGATTCGGCGGGCTCGGGGGCGCGCGGTCTGGGACCTACAGCCGGACACGAGTCCGGGGGGCCCGATGACACATGCTTCCTTGGGGGTGGAGTCTGTGTTTGGCTCTACCGCCGATAAGTGTGCGGCCTACGGGGCGGGGTCCATCCACCCATCCTCGGACGATGCGATCTTCCCTGGATTTAGGTCCAGAGCTCCTGCAGGTGCGATATCCCGAGTATTGTCCGACAGCATGTCTAAGCCATGCTCGTCGTGACTGTTCGACGCTCCTGGCATATGCCCGAATCCGTCAAAGATCAAGTCTCCACGGATATCGGTCGTGTAGTTCAAGTTTCCAAACCTGACCTGATGGCCAGGGGCGTAGCTGTCGATCTGCTCCAGATGGCCATGCGAATTGGCCCACAGTGCAAAGCCACCGAACACGAAGATCTGTCCAGGGAGAAAAGTCTCATCCTGGACCGCGTTGTTGTTGATGATTGAAGGATCCATCAAGCCTTGCAGCAACGACATAGATGAACTCTCAATGAAAGCACCAATGTCGGTGTCAAAACCGGCGGATCTCGGGTAGGGGGTCCCGATCTATGTGTCTAAGGCTAATGGTAAAAGGAGGCAGGGGACACGGTGTTTACCCAGGTTCGGGCCCTCTCGATGGAGGTAAAACCCTACTTCCTGCTTGATTGCTCTTGATGATATGAATATTACAAGAGTTAATCTACCACGAGATCGTAGAGGCTAAACCCTAGAAGCTAGCCTATGATGATTATGATTGTTCTTGTCCTACGGACTAAACCCTCCGGTTTATATAGATACCGGAGGGGGCTAGGGTTTACACAGAGTCGGTTACAAAGAAGGGGATCTAACATCCGGATCGCCAAGCTTGTCTTCCAAGCAAATGAGAGTCCCATCCGGACACGGGACGAAGTCTTGAGTCTTGTATCTTCATGGTCCAACATTCTGGCCAAAGTATATAGTCCGGCTGTCCGGATACCCCCTAATCCAGGACTCCCTCACCTGTGCCCTGCTCCGCGCGCTGCCCCGTTGGACCTCTCCTGCACCCCAAGTCCCTCGCCTCGCACGCCCGTCTCCTCTTGCTGATCTGCCTCACCACCGGAGCTCCTTCGCCCGAGCACCCATGGAGAGGGCCTCCCGAGCCTCCTCGCGTCGTGCCAGTGAGCCCGCCCTGTCGGCGACCTCTAGGCCAGTCCCTCGCGCGCCGTCCTTCTCCTCCTTCCTTCCTTTTTTTCTTCTCTGCATCCTCAACTCCCCTTCTCGACTCTCTCTGTACAGGAAACCACCATGGCCGCCCAGGGTTTTCTCCTGCCTTGATCCGTCAAGCCCGCTAGATCCGGCGAGGACCTCCACCACCCGTCCGTCGCACCCTGCCTCCGTTCGCCTCCATGCCGTCCCCGTCGCCAAACCCTACCATCATCGTCACGCCCCTGCTTCCTGTGCTTCGAGGAAGAGTCAGGCGCGCCCCGTGTTGACCCTCTGAATTGACCGTGCCAGCGCACGCATCGAACCGCTGCCCTGCGTGTGGCCCAGATCCGCAGGAGGCCCAGCGCGCCGGCCCCGCTGCTTCCCCTACAGATCTAGCCTGCCCCACCGCTCCATCGACTGGGCTTGGCCCATGGTGAGCAATCAGCAGCCCCGCTAGCCCTTTGACCTATTGCAGATTCGGCCCTGTTATGTTTTTTTACCGTCTGTGATTTTGTCTATTATCCAGAGAACTGCAGTTTTACAAAAAAAACCGCAAGCATCATCCATATAATAACTCCACAACTGTGCATCAGATTAAAATGTTTTAAACATGTAAAATGCTTAGAATTTCATCTAGTTTCATAATATGCACCTTTCATCCATGTTAAAAATGTTTAACTTGTTGTTTGCATTAATTAGCTAAAATGCCATGTTAAAATTATTTATTTCATAACTAAATAACCGTAGCTCCATTTTAAATAAACTTTATATGTAAATGGGGTAGAAAAATGCCTAGTTTAACATGGTGCAGTTTATTTTCCTGTTTAACAAAAATAAAATATGGTTTAGGGCAGAACAGTAGCTAATTCAAAATTTGGACATGCGGATTTTCCAGAATTGTTGTTTGTTGTTCCGGCCTCATTTAAACTTGTCTAAATAGTTAGTTTAATTATGCTTCACCTCTTTCCATGTTAAAAAACATTTAATATTGTTGGGTAGCTTAAACGAGAGCGAAGAAAATAACTCGAATGTGGTGTTTCATCAATATGCAACTCGGTGCATATTGAGCTCCACTTAACTTGTAGTATTGTTTGTGCACTTTGCCATGCATGCGATTCCTCATTAAACCGGACATGCATCATACTTCGTTGCACATCATGCCATGTTTATGCTTGTGTGTTTACCATGATGTTTGCTGCTTTCCAGTTTGCTTCTCCCGTTAGCTTCGTTTTTGATCCAGAGTTGTGAGGATTCGTTCGACTACGTTCGTTCGTCTTCTTCATGGATTCGGTCTTCTTCCTAGCAGAATCTCAGGCAAGATGACCATTACCCTCGATATCACTTCTATCGTTGCTTGCTAGTTGCTTCGTTCTATCACTATGCTGCGCTACCTACCACTTGCTATATCATGCATCCCATATTGCCATGTCAAGCCTCTAACCCACCTTTCCTAGCAAACCGTCGTTTGGCTATGTTACCGCTTTTGCCCAGTCCCTCTTATAGCGTTGCTAGTTGCAGGTGAAGATGAAGTTTGTTCCTTGTTGGAACATGGATATTTGGGGATATCACAATATCTCTTATTTAATTAATGCACCTATATACTTGGTAAAGGGTGGAAGGCTCAGCCTTATGCCTAGTGTTTTGTTCCACTCTTCCCGCCCTAGTTTTCGTTGTACCGGTGTTAGTTCCTTGATTTTGCGTTCCTTACACGGTTGGGTGATTTATGGGACCCCCTTGAAAGTTCGCTTTGAATAAAACTCCTCTAGCAAGGCCCAACCTTGGTTTTACCATTTGCCACCTAAGCCTTTTTCCCTTGGGTTTTCGCGAGCCTGAGGGTTATCTGTATTTTAACCCCCGGGCCAGTGCTCCTCCGAGTGTTGGTCCAACCTGGGCGATGTCCGGCACCCCCTGGGTAACTAGGGTCTATGCCAACCCGACGTCTGGCCCATCCGATGTGCCCTAAGAACGGGATATGTGCGACTCCTATCGGGATTTGTCGGCACATCGGGCGGCTTTTCTGGTCTTGTTTTACCATGGTCGAAATGTCTTCTAACCGGGATTCCGAGACAGATCGGGTCTTCCTAGGAGAAGGAATATCCTTCATTGACCGTGAGAGCTTGTGATGGGCTAAGTTGGGACACCCCTGCAGGGTATAAACTTTCGAGAGCCGTGCCCGCGGTTATGTGGCAGATGGGAATTTGTTAATGTCCGGTTGTAGAGAACTTGACACTTGACTTAATTAAAATGCATCAACCGCGTGTGTAGCCGTGATGGTCTCTTTTCGGGGGAGTCCGGAAAGTGAGTACGGTTTGGGTTATGTATGAACGTAAGTAGTTTCAGGATCACTTCTTGATCACTTCTAGCTTCTCGACCGATGCGTTGCTTCTCTTCTCGCTCTTACTTGCGTATGTTAGCCACCATATATGCTTAGTGCTTGCTGCAGCTCCACCACCTTACCCCTTTCCTACCCATGAGCTCAAATAGTCTTGATCTCGCGGGTGTGAGATTGTTGAGTCCCCCTGACTCACAGATTCTACCAAAACAGTTGCAGGTGTCGAGGATACCAGTGCAAGTGACGCAACCGAGCTCAAGTGGGAGTTCGACGAGGACCTTGGTCGTTACTATGTTTCGTTTCCGGATGATCAGTAGTGGAGCCCAGTTGGGACGATCGGGGATCTGGCATTTGGGGTTATCTTCTTTTCATTTGGATTTGATCGTAATCGGTCTATATGAGTATTTTGAATGATGTATGAATTTATTTATGTATTTTGTGAAGTGGCGATTATAAGCCAACTCTCTTTATCCCATTCTTGTTCATTACATGGGATTGTGTGAAGATGCCCCTTGTTGCGACAAAACCTACAATGTGGTTATGCCTCTAAGTCGTGCCTCGACACGTGAGAGATATAGCCGCATCGTGGTCGTTACAAGTTGGTAATCAGATCCATCCCCGACTTAGGAGCCCCCCTGCTTGATTGAATCGCTAGCATTGTTGAGTCTAGAACAAAAATATTTTGAGTCTTAGGATTATATATATCGGAGAGTAGGATTACTTTTACTCCTCAGTCCCTTCGTCTCTCTGGTGAGGTCTCCTAACGTAGATGTTTTGACTTTCTTCTCCTCAGATTTCACTAAAAAAATATAGGATCACGCGGGTATCTTGGAAATGTTCCGATAGTCTTGTGACGATAACATTGTTCTTGGTGCCTCCTGACATTTAGGGGTTGTGGCAGTGTCCCGGGGAGTTGAGCTCTGAGGTGTTGTCGTCACAATTTTATCGTTGCAGTTCTGGAATACCTGAGTTTCACCGACATCGGAAATCTCTTTTATGCAGTTGTTGGTGAGATAACCTCAACGCCACCCAGTACTGGGGAGTTCGGGAGTATTGCCATAGCTCGTATAACGGATGCTTTTCGAAGGTTGAGGTACACGATTTCCGAAAGTTTCTTGGTTATGTGTTGACGGATGGATACAGCTGGATGCAGGGATTGTTAGTTTGGGTGAGATATATTGCTTCCCCTGTATCCCCAACACCAGATTGCATAACCAGAAAGTTTCGAGAGTTTTCTAGGTGGGAATTCAAGTAGCTCCTAGAATATCTTTCCGACAGATGCATGATATGGGGTTGGGTAAATCTCTATCATATGTATTTGTTCCGGCATATTCTGCAAGCCAATCCTTTGTTTTGTTTTATTTGTGGTATTCGAGTTGCTTCGATGTCAAGTGTTGAATCCATACCTTTCCTAAACGGTGTTCTCATATTGCTATGTGAATACTCATCCTTCTTGATCATCGAGATTCTCATGTCAATTCTTTTCGACCGGTGTGCTTCTCTTCAAGTGGATCAGATCATTCCAACATCCGCAAGATCAATTCTATGTTTTTCTCAACAGTAACCATTCCATCTGCCCCAAGTTGCCTTTGTTTTCCCGCCCTCCCACCCTTTTTCTTCAAGGACTCATATTTATTTATCAAGTATCCTTTTATTGATGGGAAGTCTCTCCATTCTTTTCCGTCAATGCTCTTATCCGGTGATTCTTAGGAAGATACTAACGAAGCTTCAAGTTTATTATTCTTTGTTCTCTTTTCTTCTTCGGTGGATCCAATTCAAGCTTTTTCAAGCATATCCTTTCCCCATGCCGGTGCACCTCTTAATTGCTCACCTCTCTCTATTCATATCCGGAGTCCTAAAGATATCTCAGAAGAATCATGTTTCCATTCTTAATCCGTTCGAGTACTTCGAGGTTTTTGTCTCAGTCAAGCTATTTAATTCTACCGGTGCAATCTATATTTCAAGCAATCCTTAAATGATGGTTCTTTCAAGTGGGCCCTAATCCACAGGTCTTTTCCCAGGATATTACCTGACTCTTCTAATTTTCCCGGAGCCATTCCCAAATTCTTTTCGAAGTTTGACGTAAGAATGAATTTCATTAGTCAGATGTTTTCCAAGATCAATTTCAAATTATTTTTCATTGTTGGCTCAACCTCTTTGTTTTTTCATTCTCCCGGAGTATCTAAACAATTGATGGTGGTGCTTCTCATCGTCATTCTCGGATTTTGAAGACCAAAGAAGAGTTCCTCTTAAATCCTTACCCGTTCTTCCAAAGATGCATAGTTCAAGCTTGATGCCATCCTCTCATAATTGTTTTCCATTGTGAGAATTCTTTTCACCCTTCCGGAGCATTTCATGAGTTGTTTCCATTTCTTTCCTCCGAAGGCCATCATGTCATAATTCTTCATTCTCAGCGTGTAGCTATCATTCTCCAAATCTTACCGGTACATCATTCAAATATCCTCTAATCAGTTCATGATCTCTTCGTTCTCATGTATCTAAATCCCCTCAAGTATCTTCTTTCATTTTCAAATTCTTCCCGGTGAATTGTGCTTTTGCTACTTTCATTTTCAATTCTTATGGTGGTTCGTTCAATATTTCACTTCCTTCGTTATCATATCAGTTCATTCATTGTTTGCAAATTCCACTGGTGGTTCCATCAATAACTTCTCAAGTTTGCACTATATCTCTCTCAATCCTTTCTACGAGAATAAGTAGTATGCCAAATCCGTTGCTTGTCATCAATTTAAATTGGTGAAGGATACGCATATTGTAATTCTTATTATTGTTTCATCCAAGTGATCTAGTGTCTTCTTTCCAGAGTTGTTCATCATGTCACATTTCCCGGTTCGAGATGTTTCATCTTTTCTTTTCTGGAGTTCCAAGTTTTCCGCTTTATCTCGTCACGAAGCTCCATCTAAATCATCGCAAGGCTTCACCTTGTGTTTTCAACTTCCCTTTCTTTTTATCATCCTTTTATTACCGCAGTTCTTCATGGAGGCTCTACATGGTGGTTCATCAAGGATCCCTTTCATTCTTTAATTGTTCTTCAAGACTTCTCTCGAACCTAAGATCCGCCAAGCTATACTCGAAAATAAACATGGTGCCCAACACATGTTTTTTTCTGAGGAGTTCAAGTACTCTTCTTCTTGCATTCCAAAGTGCAATTCTTTCTACCTTATCTTTTAAGATGGTGTTATATCATTCTTGACAATTTCCATTCATGTTTCGTGATTCACATGTTGTAAAGAATGAGGTATTTTAAATCCATTAATCTATTCATTGGAGTTATCTTGTGTCATATTTTACCTTAAGCCTTCCCTAAGGAATGTTGCTATTGTGGTGATTATCAATGGTCCAAGTTATCTCTCTATCATCTTGGTTGAAGAAGTTTTTCATCTTGTTGGTGTTATCAATTATATTATTTGTTTCCGTAGTGGCAAAATTTCGCCTAAATTTTGAGAAGTTTTCCATAAGCCCACTACAAGCTTATTCGTTTCGTTGTTGGTTTTCCAACGACTCCATTATAACCTTCTCGGAAGGGTGCTTTCCAAGCTCATTTGTGGAAGAAGTTGGCATTTTCTCCTACATTCTGTTATTCCAATGATCTATCTTCTATTCTTTCTTCAGGAGGCATTGTGATGTTGCTCTCTTCACCCATCACCTTGTTTTGTCAAGATCATCTTATTTTCTTGCTTATCCATTTAACCGGAATGTTGTGTCATCTCTTCAAGTTCTTTTCATCTTATCAAGTCTTGCATCTCTTTTCAACCAGAGTGCTGTCCGAATTTGATCGTCCTTATTCCTTGTTTATCTCCTTTCAACCAGACTGGTACCAATTCCTTCATGTCCATTGCACTCGTCATTCATAGCTTTGCAACCTTCAAGGTTCACATGGTGTTCCTTCTTTCTACTCTCTACCGCAGTGCTCACAATTGTGTTCAACTCCGTCGTGTTCTTTCTTTCAACTTTTCAACCTCTCAAAGTTCTTTGGTTTCACTCTTTCATCGAAGAAGCAACTTAGTTTTACCTCTTCTCTTCCTCTTCCGTTTCTCTCCGATGCCATCCTAGATCTCGGGACGATATCCTCTTGTAGTGGTGGAGTGTTGTAACACACCGGATGTAACTTTCCATAATTATAACTCCGACTCTTGCCATTTCCGGCTATGTGTTATGTTTTTTCCTCCGTGGTTGGGTTTTTGTCTTTCGTTTTGCATTTGTTCATGTCATGCATCTCATCTCATATCATCATGCGCATTGTATCTGCATGTTTTCATAAAACTTGCATCCGCTCGTAGTTGCCGCTCCTTGCTTCTCTCTGTTGCATTTGTTGACCGTTCCGAGACCAACCGTGTTTTCAATTCCCTCTTGCCAAACCCCCCTCGCGCGTGACCGAAACTTACCTGAACCCAACCCGCTCAGTCATCACCGTTGCATTCGGTTCATCCCAAACATCTATAAAACATCTTTGTTTTCTTATTTGGACCCCCCTAGCCTATTTTTCTCGACCACCCGAATTCAATTGGACGTACCGGGTTAACCCTGCCCTAATCCCCTTGTTATATAAATATGACCCAACCCTAAATTTGAGGAGAGTTGTCCCATCGTTCCCTCACCCGCCGCCACCAGTCCACCAATCCCCCTCGGGATCCATCTCTCCCCAACCATCGCTCGCCACCTACAGCCTCCAGATCCCCTCGCCCTCCACCTCGCTCGATCCAGCGCCTCCCCTGTCCCTCCTCGATTCCCACCGGACCACCCAATCAATCCATCGATCCAACATCGTTGATCCCTCGATCCAGGAGCTCTTGCCCAAGGCTCCAAGCTTCCCTCTGTCGGTGTCAAAACCGGCGGATCTCGGGTAGGGGGTCCCGAACTGTGCGTCTAGGCGGATGGTAACAGGAGACAAGGGACATGATGTTTTACCCAGGTTCGGGCCCTCTTGATGGAGGTAAAACCACACGTCCTGCTTGATTAATATTGATGATTGTGTTACAAGAGTAGATCTACCACGAGATCAAGGAGGCTAAACCCTAGAAGCTAGCCTATGGTATGATTGTTGTTCGTCCTACGGACTAAAGCCATCCGGTTTATATAGACACCGGAGAGGGCTAGGGTTACACAGAGTCGGTTACAATGGTAGGAGATCTACATATCCGTATCGCCAAGCTTGCCTTCCACGCCAAGGAAAGTCCTATCCGGACACAGGACGAAGTCTTCAATCTTGTATCTTCGTAGTCTTGGAGTCCGGCCGATGATAATAGTTCGGCTATCCGGACACCCCCTAGTCCAGGACTCCCTCACCCTCCTTCCTTCCTTTTTTTCTTCTCTGCATCCTCAACTCCCTCTCTCGACTCTCTCTGTACGGGAAACCACCATGGCCGCCCAGGGTTTTCTCCTGCCTCTATCCGTCAAGGCTGCCAGATCCGGCGAGGACCTCCACCACCCGTCCGTCGCACCCTGCCTCCGTTCGCCTCCATGCCGTCCGCGTCGCCAAACCCGGCCGGCGTCGTCGCGCCCCTGCTTCCTCTGCTTCAAGGACGAGTCAGGTGTGCTCCGCGTTGACCCTCTAAATTGACCGTGCTAGCGCACGCGTCGAACTGCTGCCCTGCGCGTGGCCCAGATCCGCAGCAGGCCCAGCGCGCCGGCCCCGTTGCTTCCCCTACAGATCCAACCTGCCCCACCGCTCCACCGACTGGGCTTGGCCCATGGTGAGCAATCAGCATCCCTACTAGCCCTTTGACCTGTTGCAGATTCGGCTCTGTTATGTTTTTTTGCCGTCTGCGATTTTGTCTATTATCGAGAGAACTGCAGTTTTACAGAAAAACCCTCAAGCATCGTGCATATAATAACTTCACAACCGTGCATCGTATTAAAATGTTTTAAACATGTAAAATGCTTAGAATTTAATCTAGTTTCATAATATGCACCTTTCATCCATGTTAAAAATGTTTAACTTGTTGTTTGCAATAATTTGCTAAAATGCCATGTTAAAATGATTTATTTCATAACTAAATAACCGTAGCTCCATTTGAAATAAACTTTATATGTAAATGGGGTAGAAAAATGCCTATTTTAACATGGTGTAGTTTATTTTCCTGCTTAACAAAAATAAAATATGGTTTAGGACAGAACAGTAGCTAATTCAAAATTCGGACATGCGGATTTTCCGGAATTGTTGTTTGTTGTTCCGACCTCATTTAAACTTGCCTAAATAGTTAGTTTAATTATGCTTCACCTCTTTCCAGGTTTAACAACATTTAATATTGTTGGGTATCTTAGAAGAGAGAGAACAAAATAACTCGAATGTGGTGTTTCGTCAATATGTAACTCGTTGCATATTGAGCTCCACTTAACTTGTAGTATTGTTTGTGCACTTTGCCATGCATGTGATTCCTCATTAAACCGGACATGCATCATACTTGGTTGCGCATCATGCCATGTTTATGCTTGTGTGTTTACCATGATGTTTGCTTCTTTCCGGTTTGCTTCTCCCGTTAGCTTCGGTTTCGATCTGGAGTTGTGAGGATTCGTTCGACTACATCCGTTTGTCTTCTTCATGGATTCGGTCTTCTTCATAGCGGAATCTCAGGCAAGATGACCATTAACCTCGACATCACTTCTATCTTTGCTTGCTAGTTGCTTTGTTTTATTGCTATGCTACGCTACCTACCACTTGCTATATCATGCCTCCCATATTGCCATGTCAAGCCTCTAACCCACCTTTCCTAGCAAACCGTTGTTTGGCTATGTTACCGCTTTTGCTCAGCCCCTCTTATAGCGTTGCTAGATGCAGGTGAAGATGAAGTTTGTTCCTTGTTGGAACATGGATATTTTGGGATATCACAATATCTCTTATTTAATTAATGCACCTATATACTTGGTAAATGGTGGAAGGCTCGGCCTTATGCCTGGTGTTTTGTTCCACTCTTGCCACCCTAGTTTCCATCATACCAGTGTTATGTTCCTTGATTTTGCGTTCCTTACGCGGTTGGGTGATTTATGGGACCCCCTTGATAGTTCGCTTTGAATAAAACTCCTCCAACAAGGCCCAACCTTGGTTTTACCATTTGCTACCTAAGCCTTTTTCCCTTGGGTTTTCGCGAGCCCGAGGGTCATCTTTATTTTAACCCCCGGGCCAGTGCTCCTCTGAGTGTTGGTCCAACCTGGGCGATGTCCGGCGCTCCCTGGGCAACCAGGGTCTATGCCAACCCGACGTCTGGCCCATCCGGTGTGCCCTAAGAACGAGATACGGGCGACTCATATCGGGATTTTTCGGCACATCGGGCGGCTTTGCTAGTCTTATTTTACCATTGTCGAAATGTCTTGTAACTAGGATTCCGATACTGGTCGGGTCTTCCTAGGATAAGGAATATCCTTCGCTGACCGTGAGAGCTTGTGATGGGTTAAGTTGGTACACCCCTGCAGGGTATAAACTTTCGAGAGTCGTGCCCGCGGTTATGTGGTAGATTGGAATTTGTTAATGTTCGGTTGTAGAGAACTTGACACTTTACTTAATTAAAATGCATCAACCGTGTGTGTAGCCGTGATTGTCTCTTTTCGGTGGAGTCCAGAAAGTGAACACGGTTTGGGTTATGTATGAACATAAGTAGTTTCAGGATCACTTCTTGATCACTTCTAGCTTCTCGATCGATGCGTTGCTTCTCTTCTCGCTCTTACTTGCATATGTTAGCCACAATATATGCTTAGTGCTTGCTGCAGCTCCACCACCTTACCCCTTTCCTACCCATGAGCTTAAATAGTCTTGATCTCGCGGGTGTGAGATTGCTGAGTCCCCGTGACTCACAGATTCTACCAAAATAGTTGCAGGTGCCGAGGATACCAGTGCAAGTGACGCAACCGAGCTCAAGTGGGAGTTCGACGAGGACCTTGGTCGTTACTATGTTTCGTTTCCGGATGATTAATAGTGGAGCCTAGTTGGGACAATCGGGGATCTGGCATTTGGGGTTATCTTCTTTTCATTTGGATTTGACCGTAGTCAGTCTTTTGTGTGAAGTGGCAATTGTAAGCCAACTCTCTTTATCCCATTCTTCTTCATTACTTGGGATTGTGTGAAGTTTCCCCTTCTCGCGAAAAAACCTACAATGCGGTTATGCCTCTAAGTCGTGCCTCAACACATGAGAGATATAGCCGCATCGCCTAACCTTTGCACGGGCTCACACGAAGAACGGCGCTAGCTTGCCGTGGTGTTATTACAACTAAAAAAGCATGGAAAATAGATGAATCGCCTAGAACAAGAGACGGTGTGGCTGGTAGATACGGAGCTAACCACATCTATCCTCCGTGCCACGTTATCATGATGAAGATGTGTGGCTAGTGGGGTGTTTTCGACCAACTAGCTGGTTCCCGAGGTCGAACCATAGGTACTACGTCTGATACAGTATATTTTTACACGCACATTTTTCCTCCGTGCTGAGACGTGGCACACCCTACCGCGCGGTTTCGGGGTCCTCCCGGGTGGTGCACGCATATATTCTTCCTGACATGGGACGCCCTACCGCGCGTTTTCTATGTCCTCCTTGGTCGTAGCACCGAAGCAAGTAAATGAGTCGTCAAATCACGAAAGACCACCTTTCCCACCGAGTACATTAGTGAAGCACGGTGGCTAGCTAGTTGGCTAGTTCGGCCGATTAGCTAGGCCGCCGCCACATTTGTTTTTTCACCCCTTTTTTTATCTACTTGCCGGCAGGTAAATATAAATATCCACTGCAGTGTTGCTCTGGTGTTTGGTTGCGGTATGATTTTTACTTTTTTGATTGACGGGAGCAGGCGCGGCAGGAGTTTTAATTTTTTGATTAATGGGAGTAGGCGCGACAGCAATTAGTCATGATGACTTCACCTGTAAAACCCACTGCTCCCTGATGTGAGAAGTCGTCGACTGGTGTTTTACCATGGTGAAAACCAAATGATTCCCCGATCCTCGACTGGCTCCCCCCGCCTTCCCATAGATTGCATTGCCTTTCAGCTATTTCGCCCCCTTTGCTTCCTTTCCCCATTGCATCTACCTGGTGCCATGGCGGCGCAGCAGATCGCGGAGTCCGAGGTGAGGCGCCTGACACAGGAGCTCCAGGCCAAGGATGCAGAGCTCAGGGCCAAGGACGTGGAGCTCCATGAGCTCAAGGAGGAGAGGCGTGCCATGCTGCTCCATTATGTGCGGGTGTTCACAGAGCTTCCAAATCGGCAGGTTTCCATCACAAAGACGCTCGAGGCGTCGGCGGTGTTGCTGCATAAAGCAGGAGATACAATAGGCCGTCAGGGGAGCCGGCTGGAACGAGAGCGGGCCGATCGTGACGAGGTCCAGGATCGCCTCAGCCACTTGGTGAATCAAGTTGCCACACACGTGTTGCGGCTGCGTGATGCCTACCGTCGTGCTAGTGCGACCATGCCGGCCGTCGGGCTAAACCCAATCGACTTCAACGAGCTGCGGCTTCCTGACCTGGTCTCCTCCTTCACCTATATCTCCAAGGAGCTGAGCCGTCTCCGCATGATGGTGGGGGCGGAGCTGGACAAGGAGGGGTTGCGGGCTGCCGTCGCCGCTGTAGGGCGAATCCTTTCAGGGCTCCGTCACCGGAATCCATTTGTGCCATTGGACGCCGTCTTTGACCAGTTGGCTCCCATCGACCGGGAGCCAGCTCTATGGGCGGTTGCACCCTGCATCACCAACGTCGTGCGCCTCGAGAAGCAGAGGGACTTCGATGGTGTTTAGGCGCCCTCTGCATGGGCATGTCCATGTCTCGGCGCAACATGACTGTTGGATCAAACTCAGACAGTGCAGATCAGTCACTGTAACACAAAGCGTGTGGTTGTGTTTGGTTGCATTCTCATGTCAATATAGTTGTTTCCTCTTCGTGTATTTGTGTTAACCTACTAGTGTGGACTCATGCACCCTTCATGCACTCTGCCAAACACCCAAAAGTGGGTCGAGAAGGGAACTTTTGCTCCCATCCCGTGCACCCTTTATACACCCTACCTAACACTATTCGTGCTTCATATGGTTCATATTTCGTGGAGTACTGTAGCACCGTACTCTCCATGTGCTGTAGACCTAGTTCTGTTAACATTGATCTCACCGTTCATTCTCGACCGGACAGTCGAAAAAGTGGTACTATGTTACTACATTACTGTTCATATAGTTGACATGCGCACAACATCATTTGTTATCGTCATATCTTAGTACACTAGCAACAAGATTATGTAGTACTGACGTATGAACCACTGCACATGCCTAGTAGTAGGAGCACTGTGTATGTTGAAGTGGCTACGGTGTTTCACACTCCTCCATCGTAAGAGTGAAAACGCTTGTTGTAATCATTTTTTTCTTCAGAAAAATAGTGGACACGCTCTACCGTGCGGATCCTCCTCCAGCCATGCACTAAATTACTCACTTTCGCCGACGTGTGGGACAGCCAGCATCTGGGTCCACCAGCCATGCACTAAATTACTCCGTAGTAGAGTGACGGTAGACCCCCGATCGAAGTGCCGCGGTAGTGCCCAATGAGTCGTCAAATCACAAAACCCCCACCTTTCCAGAAGTAAGTTGGACGGACGAAGCAACCATCATTTCACTCTTCTCCCTCAGCTTCCTCTCTTGACGAAAAACCCCCACTCGCTTCACTTATCCCTCATCTCGTTCCTCATTTCATTCTTATCTCTCAGCTTTCTCTCTTGTATGGACGCTGGAGCACTGGCCAACGTGATGTCTATGGCTCTGGCCAAAACCGTCTAGGCTCATTGTACAAAGAAGCGCAAGTACCCCGCCGAGACTACCGCAGACAAGCTCAAAGCCATCGCCGTGTCCAAGCCCCCCGCTCCGGGATCCCTCATTAAGCAAGTCCAGGTAATATCTCTTCTTGACAATCTTTTTCTCGATCTTGATCGTGTTTTTTCATCTAACACGCAATACTAGTACTAGTAGTACAACTTTCTGGGTGATCTTGCATGTGATTTTAGTGTGTCAAATGACAGTTCTAAATTCCTCTTTTGACCAAAACATGGGAGTGGTTGACACTGATTTCTTATAGATTACTTTCAACTACTCCCTCTGTCCCAAATTTCTTGTCTTAGATTTGTCTAGATACGGATGTATCTAATACTAAAATGTGACTTGATACATCCGTATCTAGACAAATCTAAGACAAGAATTTTGGGACGGAGGGAGTACTTTATGAACATCAATGCTACCTTTGAAGAGGTATATTTGCCTCAGTAACTTTTGTTATGGATATTGCAAGTAATCCCTCCGATCTCATGCCTTTGAAGACATGTTCTAGTGTCTTTGTTTACTCATTTCTGTGCGTCTATGTAGTCATATATGGAGTATAATATCGAAAATCATCTTATATTTCTGAACGGAGGTAGTAATAAAATATGGTTTCTATTTGAATTAGAACCAGGTCTGCGGTGGAGATGAAGTTCTCAAAGTCATGCCGTGTGAACTGGAAGACCTGAGGATGAGTTCTACTGCTAAACTATCGAGCTGTTGTGTCCTTGTCGCCACGTGTCCTGAACTAGTGTTTTCATGTAGCATTGTTGTCAGGCGTGTTCTCGAGGCTGTACTTGACCACAACAATTTCTTGGTTGTGCCTTCGATTATGAAGGGTGTGGTTCTTGTAAAGCTTCCCAACAAATCTGATGCGGCCTGTCTTCATATCATGTTTATGAGTGGAAAGACCACTCTGTTAGGTTCTCCAAGCTTGACGAGATGGTGATGGTGCATGTAGACATCTCTCACTAAGTCCACGGCCTAGTCAGTTATGCGGGGTTCATCCCATAGGTCGGTGGCAAGAAATAGTCTACAGAGTTTAATTAGTGCAACTTTGCTTGTCTGTAGTAAGTACTATTGTTCAGTACTTGATTTGTGTTTGTGAACCCAAAATTGTTTATTAGTACTGCCACTTTTGGTGTGTGGTCAGTCTTGAGAATGTTCTATGTTAATGTCCGTCCACTCAATTCAGTCTGTATATTTTGAAGTATCCAGATCATCTATTTTGTGAGGATGGTTTATCAATTATGGTTACACTCCAATATCTGTATGCATTGCAGGGTTTATCGCACCCACCAGGATTTCCAGTCCCATGGATGTTCGGTCCATACAATTTGTCACGACCTTTGGACTGTCCTGCTTGTGGGAGTAGGCGTGGCCCCTGCATGCCACCCGTAGTTGGACGATCAATCTTCTGTTTAGTACTTCAAAATAGTGATTTCCTGGTAAGGATTCACTCGTGTCACATCAAGTAAATCTTATTGATTTATTGTCTAAATCTTATTGATTTAATGTCATCTTTTATTTCTTTTCCTGCAATTTTATGATGCAGGTTTTGCCATGTGACATTCATCACAGAATAAACCGTTTGGTTTGCTCTACAATGGCTATTTTTGCAGGTTTCACTTCTTATGTTGTGTCAGTAATGAAGGCACTGTCCATCACTTATATTACTGGAAAAAATTGGATCAGTCTATTGTCTGAGTACAAGCTGAATCCCTATGATGAACTGCAGTTTGGTTTAACAAAAACGCCACAATTAGTTCTTCTCGCGTTTAAAAGAAATGAAGAAAAAAACTGGATCACGGTCACGGATCCTAGTCAAGTTAGAAAGCTGATCATAGGAGACTAGACACGATCGCTGCTGTCTCGCACATTGGTACCACCTTTAGCAACGGATCGAGCACCGGCAGTTGCTCTAGCACTGACAGCGGCAGCAACTCAGTCTGATCCAGCCGAGGATTGGGCACCGACTGCGTCAGCGGATCAGGCTGATCTACCGGAGGATCGGTCATCGACACAGGCACCTGCTTCGACACTGGCACCTGCTCTACAAGGAGCACCATCTCTGGCAGTAGCAGTGGCTTAGGCACCTGCACTAACACTTGCACTTGCATTTGCTCCGGCCCGTGCAGTGGCAACCGAACGAGCAGTTGCACCGGCAACAGATTGGGCTGCAGTTCGCACTTCATATACCAAAGTCCTTACAAAAACCGACATGTCCACCTTCTTGGTAAGCATTGTCCGCCCAAGTGCTTCGTTCTTCTTTCTTTCCATGTTGTTTCACATGATTCACTGTGTTGATCTAACTGTTTGGGTATGTCTTCTTGTTTGCAAACAGGGAATTCCTAGAGCAACGAGGGAGTCATTTAACAATCCAAGTGACCGCGACCAAGTTTCTCTTACCATGCGCAGCCTTGGTGTGAATGAACCTGCTCAATATACCGTAAGTACAAAGGATGGTCGCATGATGATTGATGCTAAAGGATGGTCAAGGTTCAAATCTAAATCATATCTTGCGGTAGGGGATGATGTCAAAATTGAACTTTCTCGGCAAGGAGATCTGGTCCAAATCAACTTTGAAATTCTTCAGTAGCAGCACGCAACTGCCGAACTGATCTATCCTTCGAGAGATTTTGATGTAATAATCTGGCATGGTGAAACAAGTGTCCTGTGTATAAGTAGTACGATAGTATTATTTATCACATGGTATATCATTGATACAATTGCAACTCTCATTGCTGGTTAGGAAATGTCGTTCGATTTCATTCCAACAGCTGTTGTGCTTTATTCAATTTTGTGTATTCACCTTGTGACAACATCTAAAACCAGCGCCATATCGATCACTTGCAATATGAAAAGCGATGAGGTAGAACACATGGGCCCCCAAACATGCAGGGTGGGCCTGCAGCCCAAAGTCCAGAACCGTGAGCCTGTCTGAGTATTACATTCTTAGCTGAACCCCCATAATGCCCGTGCGTTGCACGTAACATCAAGATGCATTTGTATGAGTATTTTATCTTGTGAGAGAAAAGGATGAACGAGGGAAGGCCTTATTTGCAAATGTGGAGAGGTGTGTGGGTACCTTTTTGCAAAATTCGTCAGATATAAATTGGATGGCCTATATTGCAGGATGGCAGGCACACCATCATCACCAACTCGTCTATACTGTGTCAAAAACAACTCTGTTTTTTATAATTATATATGTTATATATATTCCCCTTGATTTTTCTTATGTATAAAATTGTGATATAAAGATTTGTATATTTCTTTACAGAGCGAGTATCTCTCTGTCAAAAATATATTTATGTGTAACTAGTTACTCCTGTCTTTCTACTTCCTTTCGCTGATATGTGGGGCATCCGGCAACGGGGTCCACGTGCCATATGCACAAATTAGAGTGCAGCACGGTAGACACACCCCGGTCGTAGCACCGCAGTAATGCCCAAGGAGCTGTCAAATCACAACCCCTGCCCCTTTCGAGCTTTAGCAGTAAGCTGGACGGACAAAGCGGCAATATTTCACTGGGCCTGAATCCCCTTCTCCATTGTCTGCTTGTTCAGAGAAACCCCCTATTGGCGATTGCATAGGGTTTTCTCATGGAGAACCAGGTACGAATTCTTCATCCATCCCCGATAAATCCAAGTCCCTTGGTCACAGGTAATCCTAGGATGGCAGCTGCCAACGTTAATGCATTTTTCTTCCTACTGAATCTAGTGTGTTCCATTTGTACTGCCCAAAGTGCGAGGACCCTACAGGTTTCTGCGCCCTCGGTGAGACGCCACACATGTTCCTTCTCATCCTAACACATGATTTTAAAACACGCACAGTATGTTCCTAGAATCTTCTTTTCTATCCGGGAGGGTGGGGTTTTTTTTGAACATGTTGTCGATTAATTTGGAAATTTTGATTGCTATATTTGGATAAAAGGTACTTGTCCGTGTCAAAACCGGTGGATCTCGGGTAGGGGGTCCCGAACTGTGCGTCTAGGCGGATGGTAACAGGAGACAAGGGACACGATGTTTTTACCCAGGTTCGGGCCCTCTCGATGGAGGTAAAACCCTACTCCTGCTTGATTGATATTGATGATATGGGTAGTACAAGAGTAGATCTACCACGAGATCAGAGAGGCTAAACCCTAGAAGCTAGCCTATGGTATGATTGTTGTTCATCCTACGGACTAAAACCCTCTGGTTTATATAGGCACAAAAGAGGGTTAGGGCTACACAGAGTCGGTTACAATGGTAGGAGATCTACATATCCGTATCACCAAGCTTGCCTTCCACGCCAAGGAAAGTCCCATCCGGACATGGGACAGAGTCTTCAATCTTGTATATTCATAGTCCAGGAGTCTGGCCGAGGATCATAGTTCAGCTATCCAGACACCCCCTAGTCCGGGACTCCCTCAGTAGCCCCCGAACCAGGCTTCAATGGCGATGAGTCCGGCGCGTAGATTGTCTTCGGCATTGCAAGGCGGGTTCTTCTCCAAATCATGTGTACCTGTTAAATAGCGTCCGGCTTCCTGTGAATACTGCGCTCCTCAGCTTCCACGCCCAATAATGGCCGTCTTCCACGTGTTGAATGAATGTGAAAAGTCAGGGTATTTTTACATTTACCCCCCTAGCTGCACAAATGAGCTGTCTATAAAAGAGACGAGGATCTAGATCCGAATCACACCATCCTCCCTTCGTGAGCATTCGTCAAAGCTCATCTGACAGAAATCCATTCCATCATGGACAGTCGACGCAGCTCCTCCTCTCTCCCTCCCAGCCCTCAGCCTGGAGATTGCGAGAGATGCTCCGTCCCGCACAGTGAGCTAGCGGCGCTCCAAACCAAGGGATTTCTTCCCCCAGCCTTCATGGTTCCGGTTCGAGCTAGACTCGCTACCTATAAGGGCGGAAAGCAAGCGGAGAACGTCCCCAGCCCCTCTAAAGAAGAGCGTGTATGCCTTGTCTCTTATTTAATAAGAGGGCTCAGATTTCCAATCCATCCGTTTCTCCGTGGGCTCCTGGAGTTCTATGGTCTCCAGTTGCACAACCTTACGCCTGCCTCCATTTTGCATATAGCGGGCTTTGTGGCCCTTTGCGAGTTGTTTCTGGGCATCGAGCCTCATTTTGCGCTGTGGAAGAAGTTGTTCTTTCTTGTGCCCCGTTCTCAAGAGGGGTCGATATATCAAGTGGGCAGAGCCGAACTATGGGGCATCACTGGGACCGGATATCTATCTGGAACCCCGAAGAAGGCGTCCGAAGACTGGCCTTCGACATGGTTTTACATAGAAGATGTCCCCCTGCCGGACCCTGTTCGGGTCGGCCTCCCTGAGTTTATTAACGCTCCTTTGAAGAAACGCCTAAGCTGGCGTCCACGGAGCCCTCATAGGGAAAATGACAGGGACGTTATTTACCTGATGAGCCGGATAAGGTTGTTAGCTCATTCCGGACTGACCATGGTGGGAGTCATGGCCATATGCATTATGCGGGGGGTGCAGACGCTCTAGTATAGAGGCCACCCCATGTGGGATTTCAACGGGGAGGATGATGCCACCCGCTGCGGCCGTAAGGGGCCGAGATCGGTCGCCGATCTGACGAAGATCTTGTCCGCATTGTACAAAGGAGAAGAGGAGGAATTCCTCTGCATCAATCCGCAGGGTGGATTTTCTATGAACAATCCTCCAAGCTGGGTAAGCAGACATTCATTTTTGCCTATTTGATCCGTACTCCCATAGTCAAGTATCTCATTTTGTGATTTTGGCGCAGGAACTGCGCCGGGCCGTAAAGGATATAAACAGCCCGCCTCCACAACCCGAGGATCCGGAACGGTTCCTCGATCCGACCTCCCAAGAGGATCCGAAAATATCGGTGGAGCTGATCGACGGGGTTTTTCATCAGCTGAGCATCGATAATGCCTTGGTTGCCATTACGGCCGACAACCCCGGAATACGTCCCGCCTCGCAGGTAACTGAGACCGAAGTCCTGATACTTTGAAAATGACCCATCATGGGTGTTTTCGATCACCGTATACTGATGGTGTTTCGCAGGGGGCGCCCTTGAGGCGGAAGGCCGAGCCCGCGGCGGCTGGCCAACAAGGGACAGCACGGCCCAGCAAGCTAAAAAGAAGTGCGGTCCGGGTCGAAGCTCCGGTGCAACGGTATGGCGCGTCACCTTACTCCCCGGATTTATTCCCGGGAAGCATACTAACGCTCGTGCCCTTTCAGGAAGAAGAGCGCTCGCCGGACTATATCCGGAGAGGTTGCCAATCAGTCCTCCGCTCGCCAGGCTCCAAAGCCAGGTCCGAAAGCGGAGGCAAACACGGGGCGTGCGTCGGATATTCCTCCAACGGATGACGCCAACAGGTTATATGCCACCAATTCCGAGATGGAGAGTGCCATGAATCAAGGCGCCGCCGGACAGCTCTTCGTGACGCGTGTCTCTCCCGAGAGGCATTGGATGCCTTTAATTCGGGAGATGCGCACCATTGTGCCGCTCAAAATGGTCTAGCCAGAGCCACGGAGCAGTATGTAAAAGACATACGGGTGAGAAGATCTGACAGTTATATAAGCCAGTAGCCCCCGAGACTTGAAATAGTTAGAATAACTGATTTAAGGATCATTTGTTGTGTGGGTCTTACCGAAAAGAATACCCATCTGTCCCAGGAGCTGGAGGAATGCAAAGCCCAACTTGAGGCCGCACTAGCCGCAGCGGGGGAAGCCAAAGAGTCCCCCTCTGGTAATATATACTTCAAAAGACAAGTAATTTGTGAAGTGCGGCGTGTGTATAAGTCTGACAATAATATTGCAGATGGCGCCGGGATAGATCCGGACATGCAATAGCTCATGCGCCAGTTAAAGGCCGGCGAGAGTGTGCTTACAAGGGTGAGGCAGGAGAAAAATAATCTCCAAGATGCCAACACCCAGCTAGGTGAGGAACTGAAGGATGTTCGTGCCCAGCTATGTGACTCCGTTAAGGAGAATCAGCAACTTCGACGCGGCATTTTTGGTAAGTGCTTGAGCGAACTTTGAAAAAGAGTTCGGCGAGGAAGTTGTCTAACAGAGTTATGTCTGTAGGTATGCTCACAGGCCGTCCTGCAGAGGAGATGCCCGATTCTACGGGTGGTCTGCTTCCCGAGCTCTTGCAACTGCACGAACGAGTTCGGCAGGTGATGAAAGGCGTCGCCCATGCCTTGTGGCCATCTGTCTCCCTGCCCGAAGGCCCTGGAGAGCTTGCAGAGAGGCTTCAGATAGCATGGCAGCGCTTCCGCTTATGGAAGATATCGGCCTGCCGTCAAGGCGCCAGGGAGGCCTGGGCCATAGTGAAGACGCGGTACACGAAGGGTGACCCAAACCACATGGCTGAGGTCTGACCTGCGGGGCCCGATGGGAAGGAGATCCCTGTGAGCTTAGTGTACGGCGAAGTAGAATTGGCCTCAAAGTATTCCCAACAGGACTGTAAACTAGACATCCTGCTGGATGGCATTGAAGAGGAATATGCCCAGTCAAGTTGACTATGTAATTTAAGATGACATGTAAAATGCCTTCTAGCCGGATTGTAGATTGTTTGTCATAGCTGACCATTTCGCTTCAACCTCGGGACCCAATAGTCCGGAGTGTGTCCGAATACCCTCGTGGTTATATAAGAACCGGGCATGCATGGAGACCAGGCGTAGGGGTCATTAGTGCTTTATCAGACAAGTGCCCAACTAGTTATGTTATATTACATGGTTAGTAAGAAACATCTTCCAGCGAGAATAGTTCTGTTAGGGGTTCCTTTCCCTGGGAGGCATGCCCTAAAGTGCATGTCCGGACTGTGAAAAAAGCAGAAAAACATCTGGGGGCAGATGAATAAATAGGTACGAAATCGTCTTTTAGTTCACCGACTGAATAGTCCCTTAAGAACACTAGCTTTCGGCTTCACCCAGTCTGAGGTACACATCTGGCTGACCCGGCAGTAACAATCGCAGAGGTGCTCCCTCTACCGCCTAGCCAAACAATCGAGAACGTAGGGGTAAGCACAGGAGCCAAGCAACCCAGCTGGCCAAAACTTAAGTCATATCGATGCATATAATGGCAAATAAAAGGTACATACGGAAGTGTGACACATGTGTTGGTCATGAAGCCCGTATAAATAAGCTTCTGTTAAAGAAGCCCCCAGGTATAATGAGCACGGATAGTGTGTCAAGTGTGTGCGAACAATGCGCGAACAAGCTTTCAAAGGTTGTAATAGGAAAAAAAGGAAAGGGGGGAGAAGGAGAGAAACAAAAGACAGCAAATATGTAATATATAGATGGAGGAAGGAGACAAACTCAGAATCCGGCGCTAGGCGTAGAATCTTCGGAGACGGCCTGCGTTCCATGGGTTCGGCTCGAGTCGGTTATTCGATGCATCTTGCAGACGGTACGCTCCACCGGTCAGGACTTGGTCGATGATAAAGGGACCTTCCCACTTGGGCTTGAGTTTGTCCTTTTTCTTGTCCGGCAAGCGTAGAACTAATTTGCCAACGTTGTAAGTTTTGGCCCGTACTTCTTTGCTTTGATATCTTCGAGCTTGCTATTGATAGAATGCGGAACGGGCTTTTGCCACGTCACGCTCCTCCTCCAATGCGTCCAAACTGTCCTGCCGATCGAGCTCGGCTTCTCTTTCTTCGTACATGCGCACGCAAGGTGAGTCATGAATTATGTCACAGGGCAGAACTGCCTCTGCGCCGTATACCATAAAGAATGGTGTAAATCCGGTCGTGCGATTTGGAGTGGTCCGTAGCCCCCAGAGTACGGAGTCGAGCTCCTCTACCCAGTGCGTGTTAGATTCCTTGAGGGACCGCACAAGTCTGGGTTTGATGCCACTCATGATTAGACCATTTGCTCGCTCTACTTGACCGTTAGTTTGAGGGTGATAGACTGAAGCATAGTCGAGCTTGATGCCCATGTTTTTGCACCAGAGTTTGACCTCGTCGGTCATAAAGTTCGTGTCGTTATCTGTGATGATGCTATGGGGGATGCAGTAATGGTGTACGACCCCTGATATGAAGTCTATCACCAGTCCGGATTCGGTCGTCTTAACAGGTTTGGCCTCTATCCATTTGGTGAATTTATCCACCATGACCAGAAGGTATTTTTGCTTGTGGGTTCCTCCTTTAAGGGGTCCAACCATGTCAAGCCCCCAGACCGTGAAGGGTCAGGTTATGGGTATAGTTTTGAGGGCGGTGGGTGGCATGTGGCTTTGATTAGCAAAGAGTGGGCAACCGAAGCATCGTTGGACTAAGTCCTCAGCATCTGCCCAGGCTGTTGGCCAATAAAATCCTGTGCGGAAGGCCTTGTCTACAAGGGCCCGGGCTGCAGCGTGGTGCCCGCCGAGTCCGGCATGAATTTCGGCTAGAAGGTTTCGCCCTTCCTCTTCGGAGATACACCTTTGAAGGACTCCGGTTGTGCTTTTCCTGTAAAGCTCTCCCTCATGGACCTTGTAGGCTTTAGATCGCCGCACTATGCAGCGGGCCTCGTTTTGGTCCTCGGGAAGTTCCTGCCTGGTTAGGTAGGCTAGGAATGGTTCCGTCCACGGGGCAATGACTGCCATTATTACGTGGGCTGAGGATGTTACTTCGTTGGCAGAACCGCTGGTTGTGTCAGAATGTTCGGTGTCGGGCAGTGCGGTTGGGTCCGGATTATTATTTCCGGATTCCCCCTCCCATAGTACGGATGGCTTGAACAGCCCTCTCTAGGAAGATGTTGGGGGGGACGGCATCGCGCTTTGCACCAATGCGTGCCAATACGTCTACTGCCTGATTGTTATCCCGGGCTATATGGTGAAATTCGAGCCCCTCAAACCGAGCTGACATTTTTAGGACGACGTTGCGATAAGCTGCCATTTTCAGATCCTTGGCATCGAAGTCTCCATTTATTTGGGATATCGCGAGGTTCGAATCCCCGTGCACCTCTAGGCGTTGAATGCCCATGGAGACTGCCATCCGGAGGCCATGTCGAAGGGCCTCGTATTCAGCTGCGTTGTTGGAGTCCGTGTACATTATCTGGAGTACGTATTGAACCGTGTCTCCGGTTGGGGACGTTAGGACGACGCCAACCCCCAGACGAGCCAACATTTTAGAGCCGTCGAAGTGCATGATCCATTTTGAATATGCGTTGTACTCTTTAGGGAGTTCGGCTTCAGTCCATTTGGCGATGAAGTCGACCAAAACTTGCGACTTAATAGCTCGCCATGGCTTATAAGTTATGTCGAACGGGAGGACCTCAATGGCCCATTTGGCGATCCGGCACGTCGCATCGCGGTTGTTTATAATGTCATTAAGAGGTACTTCGGAGGCTAATGTTATCGAAAACTCTTGAAAGTAGTGTCGCAGCTTCCGGGATGCCATGAACACCGCGTACGCTATCTTCTGATAATGCGGGTACCGTGACTTGCATGGAGTCAGGATAGTGGACACGTAGTAAAGTGGTTTGTGAAGGGGGAACTTGTGTCCGTCCGTTTCTCGTTCGACAACGAGCACCGCGCTCACCACTTGATGAGTTGTCGTGATATATAATAGCATTGGTTCGCCTATGTTGGGCGCGGCCAGGACCGGGTTTGTTGCCAATATGGCTTTTATTTCTTCGAGTCTGGTCGTGGCAGCATCCGTCCACTCGAAGTGTTTAGTGCGTCGGAGGAGGTGATAAAGTGGTACTGCCTTTTCTCCTAAACGGGAGATAAAGCGGCTTAAAGCTGCCACGCATCCCGTCAATTTTTGTATTTGTTTGAGGTCCTTTGGGATATGCAATTGTGACAGAGCTCAGATCTTGGCTGGGTTTGCTTCAATTCCTCTACTGGATATAATGAAGGCTAAGAGCTTTCCGGTTGGTACGCCGAAAACACATTTTTCCGGGTTAAGCTTAATGTCATATGTTCGGAGATTATCGAACATGTGCCTCAAGTTGTCTACTAGAGTTTTGACGTGCTTGGTTTTGACGACCACATCGTCTACGTATGCCTCCACTGTTTTGCCGATCTGGTTTGCCAGACATGTCTGAATCATGCACTGATATGTTGCGCCGGTATTTTTGAGCCCAAAGGGCATTGTGTTGAAGCAGAATGGGCCGTATGGGGTGATGAATGCCGTTGCGGCCTGGTCGGCCTCTGCCATCTTAATTTGGTGGTGGCCGGAGTATGCGTCGAGGAAACACAATGAATCGTGTCCTGCGGTAGCATTGATAATTTGATCGATGCGGGGGAGGGGGAAGGGATCCTTTGGGCAAGCCTTGTTGAGGTCTTTAAAATCGACGCATAGGCGCCAAGATTTGTCCTTCTTTGGTACCATCACCAGGTTTGCTAGCCAGTCCGGATGTTTTATATCTCTGATAAATCCGGCCTCCAATAATTTGGCTAGTTCCTCTCCCATGGCCTGTCTCTTGGGTTCGGAGAACACCGAAGAGCCTGTTTGACTGGCTTGAATCCTTTTATGATGTTTAGGCTGTGCTCGGCCAGCCGGCGTGGGATGCCTGGCATGTCTGAAGGGTGCCAGGCAAAGATGTCCCAATTTTCGTGTAGGAATTCTCGTAGTGCGGCGTCTACATCAGGGTTTAATCGTGCCCCAATGGAAGCCGTTTTTGTGGGGTCCATTGGATGGACCTGGAATTTGACTATTTCGTCCGCTGGTTTAAAGAAGGTGGACTTGGATCTCTTATCGAGTATCACATCGTCCCTATTCACCGTGGAGCGCAGCGTAGTGAGTTCCTCAGCCGCTAGGGCTTCGGATAAGGCCTCCAGGGCCAGTGCGGCGTCTTGTTTTCGGCGCGGAGTGCTATGTCCGGGTCACTAGCACGAGTGATGATTCCGTTGGGCCCGGGCATTTTGAGCTTCATGTACCCGTAATGGGGTATAGATTGAAAAATTGTGAATGCCTCTCGCCCCAATAGAGCGTGATATCTGGTGTTGAACGGGGCCACATGGAACGTGACCTCCTCGGACCTGTAATTATCCGGCATGCCGAACACCACATCCAGTGTGATTTTTCCTGTACAGCATGCCTCCCGACTGGGGATTATTCCTCTAAAGGTTGTGCTGCTTCACTCAATGCAGCTCCGGTCTATTTCCATTTTTCGGAGGGTTTCCTCGTAAATGAGGTTCAGTCCGCTGCCACCATCAATGAGTACCTTGGTAAGACGAATGCCGTCCACTATTGGATTGAGGACCAATGCGGCTGGTGCTCGGGCTGTTCGGAAGTTAGGTTCGTCACTGGCATTAAAGGTAATAGCTGTGTCACTCCATGGGTTTATTGTTGCTACTTGGTAGACTTCGGCAAGGCTGCGGAGAGTTCATTTGCACATATTATTTGATGCGAAAGTCTCGAAGACTATTAATACCGTACTAGTATCCTTGGATTGGTACTCTGGAGTTAAAAGCTCTTCGCCACTTTTGGCCACCTACCGTAGAATCCAACATGCTCTAAGGCTATGAGTTGGAGTGGCGCCCTCTATACTATGAATTTTGCAGGGTCTGTTGAGCCATCCCTCCAGTACGGTTCCATGCCCTGTAAAGGGTTTTTTCTTTTTGGTATTTAACCCGGGTGCCTGGCGATGATGCACCCTTTTATTTCAGACTGGGATTGTATTCACGGCCAGACTGTCCCAAAAATTGATTTCGGTTTTCCAGGCGCTTTCCATTGCATAGTACTTTCATACTAAGGACGCCAAGTCAGCGAAGCGTGTAATTTCACGACGACCTACAGCGTTGAGGATTCCCTTGTCCGTGCAATTATTGCAGAAGAATGAAATTGCGTCCTCCTCACGACAATCCTTTATCCTGTTTATGACCAGGAGGAATTTGGCCCAGTAATGGTGTACTGTTTCTGCTGGCTCTTGCCGGATTTGGGATAGATTGCTTGTGTTTGGGTGGGCGGGTGGAATTAAATTCGGAACCCCATCCAATCTAAAATTCAGGGGCCAAGAAGTTTCCGAACTTGGAAGCTTGGGTTCTTGGATGTTGTCCAATGAATGTGGCCCGCTGCCTGACTTTAGGTTCAGGGCTTGAGTGACGTCCTCCCCTCCGTAGGAATCCAGCATGGAGGGATCAGGAACCCAGACATAGCTAGTCCTTAAGATAGAAGAAGGGTTGTAGCATTGTTCCTCTACCACAGCAACATGGCGGGTAACCTGGGGAGAATTAATCTCTCTCAGATCGGGTTTAGGCCCAATCTGACTGTAGTCTGTAGCGACACCCAGGGCGGCGATGGGATCCAAGAGCTCGTTTAAGGAAGAGAGCTCCATCGGATCCAACTTCTCGGCGAGTTCCGAGCTAACGTGAAGATTGCTTTCAATGCCCCGAGAAGTCATCATCGACGTGGCGGCCGGACAGGCGGTCATAAGGAAACCGCCTAGCCGGAGAGTTTGGCCGATAGCCAAAGCTCCTTTAGCAACAGTACCATCTTTAAAGATGGGATGAGGCATCCTTCCTGATAGCGACGGCACAGAGGAACTCTCAATGAAAGCACCAATGTCGGTGTCAAAACCGGCGGATCTCGGGTAGGGGGTCCCAAACTGTGCGTCTTGGCGGATGGTAACAGGAGACAAGGGACACGATGTTTTTACCCAGGTTCGGGCCCTCTCGACAGAGGTAAAACCCTACTCCTGCTTGATTGATATTGATGATATGGGTAGCACAAGAGTAGATCTACCACAAGATCAGAGAGGCTAAACCCTAGAAGCTAGCCTATGGTATGATTGTTGTTCGTCCTATGGACTAAAACCATCCGGTTTATATAGGCACCGAAGAGGGTTAGGGTTACATAGAGTCGGTTACAATGGTAGGAGATCTACATATCTATATCGCCAAGCTTGCCTTCCACGCCAAGGAAAGTCCCATCCGGACACGGGACGGAGTCTTCAATCTTGTATCTTCATAGTCCAGGAGTCCGGCCGAGGATGATAGTTCGGCTATCCGGACACCCCCTAGTCCGGGACTCCCTCAGTACTACTAGTGTGATTGTCAACACTGACGTGAAGGAGGAAGTTATTTCTAGATTTGGATAGGGAATACATTGTGATCTCATATTATTTTTTCTGTAGTGCCTTATTTGCTCTGCCAGAACACATGTACTCAAGATGCTCGGCCTTGCCGTAACTGAATACACTAGTTTAATGGTCACAGTGAAGACAAGCCACGGATATAAGTTCCGAGTTGGGTTCATGAACCAAGAAGATCGCTGCTTTTTTATGGCCGAACTTGGATAAACTTTCTCAACTGTTATGGTTTGAAAGATGGCGCACGAATGCTGATGGAAATAGCAGAACCTGTTCTCATCTTCACTGCGATCTTCCGCCCCGACATCGTTCCAATTGTTCATCCATGTTAGTTTTGTATCTGGTTCTTGCTTGATTCCTCGATTACTTCTTAATCCACCTATTCTGTCTAAGTAATCACCATTTAACTTTAGAAGTAGCAACAATCTCTCACGAAGATGCTACTTCTAACTAATATTTTCTTATAATTGGTGGCACGTGTAGGTTTTTTCAGAGTTACGCGGGCTGCTCATTTGTTATTCTGTAATAACTTGGCTGTTACTGATGGCACTGAAGTTGACTGGGACGACATCCACAAGTTCGTACACTTTATTGATCGTCTTGAGGTCCTTGTGGGGCGTTTCAATGGTGGAATGCCACGTGGGATATGTGTGCCATTGCTGCACTCGTTGAACAGGTCTAACTGTGTCGAGAAACTTATGGTATGAGTTGTTTTCTGTTATATATGTTGTTCATAAACTATTGCTTATACACATTTTTACAGCTGTGATCTTCTTGAAACAGAAACTGCCCAGTTCTATTGTTCCTATATAGATGCCTGACCATGGTCGGGTCAGACTTGCGCTTGGTCACAACATGATGTTTATGTCGACCTACTCCATTCCCCTTGGAGGTGAAAATATACTTATTCATGGGTGGTCTCAAATAATGAAGGTCCGTCCATCTTGGAGAATAGGACAGAAGATTATGTTCATGCTTTTCCACGGCTCTAAAGCGAATATCCTGTTTATTGACCACATTGCGAGATGAAGCCACTTTCAGAAGGTTGTGGATGCGCGGGGTGGCGCCTGGGCCTTGTCCTGGGGCTTGGCGGCCTCACCCTTGGTTAACTGTAGGCAAAGTAGCACTGTTCGAGGTGTGCTTTGCATGGTTGAACCTGTATATGTACTCATACTGCTTTTAGCTTTGGTTGTTAAGTGCCCCTGCTGGTTTCAGTGAAGGTTGTTAAGTACTCCTGCTTCTTTTACAGTCTGCCATGTTTCTTCAGTCCTGTCTTCCTCCAGCCGCCAAAACCAAACCAGCCCGGCGCCTGCTTCCGCCTCCCACGGCTTGCTGCGCCTCAGCGCACGCATCACCGCCCCACCGTGTCCGAAATCGTTAACGCAGACATCCGAGGCCTCGCCGTCGTCCTCCGCACTCTTTGGTGCGCTCGCGGCAGCGCCGCCCTCTCGCGTTGTGAACATGGTCAACAAACAACAGGAATCGACAGAAGTACATGGAGAGGATGACAGTAGGGGCCCACCATGTCAGCGTTTGGAAAAAAATGCTTCCTCTTAGTGTTTTCCTGACATCTGGGACCCATGATATTGTGAGCGTATATAGCCAATACACAAGAGAATAACACAAGATCGGCTGACACCTGGGACGTAGCTGCTCGAGCAGTATTTTTTTGTTATTGTTGAGACAGACCAGGGTTTGAACTGGGTTGTGGCCCGTCTAGCCCAGGCTTATATTTTATGTTCACCATGTGACCAGCCCAACTATTTTTTCTTTGTGAAAATGAGCCCAGTTTATTTTTCTGAAGATTACCCATTCCAGGCCTACTTACTTTTCTACGCCCTGATGGGCTACAACTCTTTTAATATGAAATGGGTTGTAAATATAAAAACAGATGACAAATTGGCAATTACTTTATAATTTCTGAATTTTTTCACATTTTCAGATTCCTATTTCACTGGGAATTAACCTAATTTAAATATATCTTTAAAGTACTTTAAATCTCGCTTGACATTTTGGTATTAGAAATAGTTTCGAACCCACGGAAATATGCGAAATTGGCCATGACCAACCAAAAAAACGGACTATAATAAATTGCATAAGAAGTTGCAATGAGCTATATATAAATTATTAAAAAAAGAGGGAATGGTCTGACTTGTGGGCCTGTTAAGTTGACGCATATGCAAGATTTTTTTAGTTATTATATACGTTAACAAACGATTTTAGCAAATGTAACCGTTGGATGCCAATCCAACGGTCGTCGTGTTTCTTCAATCTCTGATCTTCTTGCTCCAGCCGCAAAAGCAGCGCCGGCGGGACCGCCTGCTCCCGCCTCCCGTGGCCTGCTGTGCTGCCGTGCAGGCCTCACCGCCCCCTACTACTCCCACCGCTGGCTAGGACATCCCTCTACTCACCCACACCCCTTGTTATTCTACGGCGACGGCAGCCTCACACCGCAGCCAAACCAGTGAACCCTCGTATTGCTCTCCGCGCGGGCTTCCACTGCCGCATCTTCCCCGGCTCCGTGTCATCCCCTTCTTAGGACTCGTCGTCGTCCACCGCCCTGGTGCTATCAGTGCGGCATGGTCAATGTGGTCAACAACCGACTTCCATCGGAAGAGTACTGTACGTGGAGAGGCTAACAGCTGGGTCCATGGCAGCCGCAAGGAAGTGCCTCCTTATTACGCGGAAAATAATTATTCCTCCACCTGACAGCAGGGACCCACCGGACGGGCCACCGTATTTCGCGAAAAAATGTTTCCCCCTAAGTGTTGGGACCCACTGGACGGGCCACCATATTTTGTGAAAAAAAAACGTTCCCCCCGCTGTCAGCTCGGACCCACCGGAAGTGCCTCCTTGTTACACACAAAAAATGAATACTCCCCCTGCTAGTTGGGACCCACCTTGGTGGGAGGCTGACTTGTGGGCCTACTAAGTTGACTGGGACGGAGGCCTTTGTCAATTTAGTCAATACGAACGATTCTAGCTGCAGTGACCGTACGATGTCCATCCAGCGGCCGTAGTGCTTCTTCCACCTCTGGTCTTCTTGCTCCAGCCTCCCAAAGCAGCCCTGGTAGTGCCACATGCTCTTGCCTCTCGTGGCAGGATATGATGCCGCAGAGGCCTCACCGCCCCTACTACTCCCACCGCTGGCGAGGCCATCCTTCTACTCACCCACACCCCCTGTTATTCTGCGGCGATGGAAGCCTCACATAGCAGCCGAACCACTGAACCCTCATACTCCTCTACGTGTGGGCATCCACTGTCGCGTCTTCCCCGGCTTCGCGTCGTCCCCTTCCTAGGCCTCACCGTCGTCCACCGCCCTGGTGCTCTCGGCGCGGCGTGGTCATCGTCAAGGAACGACTTCCATCGGATGTGGACTGTACATGGAGAGGCTGACAGCTGGGTCCACGGCTGCAGCAAGGAAGTGCCTCCTTATTATGAAGAAAATAATGATTCCTCCACATGACAGCAGGGACCCACTGGACGGGCCACCGTATTTCGCGGAAAAAACGTTTCCCCTGACTGTTGGGACCTACCAGCTACATCTTCGCAAGCAAGGAAGTGCGTCCATATTAAGTTCAAAAAAATGATTTTCCCCCTAACTGCTGCGACCCACCAGCTACATCTTCGCACGCAAGGAAGTGAGTCCAGTAAAAAAACGATTCGCCCCGAACTGCTGGGACCCACCAGCTAGATCTTCGCATGCAAGGAAGTGTGTCGAGTAAAAAAATGATTCGCCCCCTGACTGCTGGGACCCACCAGCTACATCTTCGCACACAAGGAAGTGCCTGACAATCGGGACCCACCTGGTCGAAGCGTACGTAGCATTGTCATTCTGGTCGCGAACATGTACGTACAAACTGGTCGATGTAGAGGCGCGCACGTGTCACAGTAGAGGCGCGCACGTAGCATGTACACGTATGTACAACGGCCAGTGTACAAGAAAGAAAATACGGCCACATACGTACATACGGGCGGGGTCTCGAACGCCTACTCGCGCATACATACGGCCAGGGCTCGTGTACATGGCTGGGTCGGAGAGGAGAAATTGCGTCGTCGTCGTGTTCATGGGGAGGCAACGGAATGCGTCGTGTTCATGGGAGGCAACGGAATGCGCTGTGTTCATCGGGAGGCAACGGAACGCGTGGGAGCCAACCGGCTTGGATGGAACAGCCGATGGAAACGAGGCCTAGCGTACCGCAGAACGGAAGAAACGGCCTTGTGTTCGACCGGCCACGTTCAAAATGGGATCCTGTTCATCGGGAGGGGTCTGGCATACTGCAAAACGGAGGAACAGACTTGTGTTGGACCTCCTACAGTCGAAATGGGGTCCTTTTGATCGGGAGGGGTGTGGTGTACCGCAAAACGGAGGAAACGGACTTGTGTTGGAGCGCTACGGTCAAAACGGAGGTCCTGTTCATCGGGAGGGGTGTGGCATACCAAAAAATGGGAATCCACGAGATACTGTTCATCTCCACCATCGAGCTCCTCCAGCCTCCACGGGCTACTGTTCATCCACCGTCGACCTCCTCCAGCCTCCACCTACGACTGTTCATCCACGGGCTCCTGTTCATCCAGCCTCCATCGCGTGCTACTCCGCCGGCTACTGTTCAACCAGCCCTCTCCACGGGCTCCTGTTCAACCACCCCTCCACGGGCTACTGTTCATCCACCCCTCAATCGTCTACTGTTCATCCAGCCCTCCACGGGGTCGTCCTGTTCATCCAGCCCTCCACGGGGTCCTGTTCATCCAGCCCCAACCGGCTCGATCGATCGAGGTCCTGCTCATCCAAAGGCAACACCACGGGGTCCTATTCATCCACCCCCACCGCTCACTATTCATCCAACCCCCCCCCCCAGCAGCACTCACTATTCATCCAGAGGCAGTATCGATCGGCTTCAGTTAGCAGCAGTAGCGAAGGAATCGCTCGATCGCTCGGGTTCAGAAACGCGTAGCCTGCAGTGCAATCGCTCGGGTTCAGTTAGGCGACGCCTCACTCAGGTTCAGTTAGAGGCCAATGCCTTAAACACATGCGCGTACGTGTACAAGAGAAACGCGCATCGCTCGGCCCCCGACCACCCACCGTAACCGGGAACTCCCTGAAATTTTCCTCGCCCTCGCTTCTACCATGGTTTTTCCCGTCATGGATGGGCCAATGAATGTCATGCAGCTGCGTCTCCGGCCCACCCAGGACGAAAAGCCCATTTTCTGTCATGATTTTTTGTCATAGAAGTAGGAGCCCACCACATCTATTATGATACCGGGTTTTGTCACAATTATCGTCATAGAAGTGTCATAAGTATGACAAAAAAATTCGTTCGGCCCAAAATGTCACGAATGTGTCTTTTTTTGTAGTGTAAGAGACAGCTGGCTGAGCCGCCGGTTCTTGCAGCACCTATCTAGAAGGAGCCCTTGCTTTTATATGTGGCTACAAATGACAGAGCTGTTAGTGTGGCAGTTGTGGTTCAAAGGAAGGAGTCACGCAAGGAATATCCGGTTCAATGCTGGCTTATTATGTCAGTGAGGTGCTCATTGAGTCTAAGCAGAGATACCCACATTGGCAGAAATTGGTTTACGGCGTGTTCATGGCCAGTCACAAGTTGAAGCAATATATCCTTCGTCATCCCATCATTGTGGTTAGTTCTTCTCTCTTGGGGGATATTATTCAAAACAGAGAAGCCATAGGTCGGGTAGCTAAGTGGGGTATTGAGCTTGGACCCCATGGCTTGAAGTATGTGCCACGGACGGTTATGAAATCTCAGGCACTTGTGGACTTCATCAATGATTGGACAGAGCTGTAGATGCCTGAGGATAAGCCAGATAATACATATTATACTATTCATTTTGATGGTACAGATAATTGGAAGGCTCGGGGGCTGGGGTTATATTAACTTCCCCACGAGGTGATAAATTTTGTTATATTTTAAGGTTGATGTTCCCTTGTACTAACAATGCAATTGAGTATGAAGCCTTACTACATGGTCTTCGGATGGCTAAAGTTATGAATCTAAGCCGGGTAAGGTTCTTTGGCGACTCAGATTTGGTGGCTCAGCAAGTGTCAGGAACTTGGGATTCAAAGAATCAACTCATGGCGGCTTATCAACTAAAAGAATCAACTCATGAAGCTGTTGATGCTATTGCTGGTCATTTCAAAGGTTGTCAAGTGGAGCATGTTGATCGCAGGAAAAATGAAGCTGCTGGTGCTTCAAGTTGGCTAGGGTCTCAGCGTAAGTCGGTACACCCTAATGTTTTCCTTGATGTTTTGCATAACCCATCAGTTAAGTTGCCTACCTTGGAAGATTTGGTAGTTCCTGACCCGGAGGCATAGTTGGTGGTGGCTCTTCATGTTATCCCTGCTTGGACTGTTCCGTATTTGGCTTATATGACCCGGGGCGAGTTACCTGAGGATGAAACCTTGGCCAAACAAATAACCCAGAGGTCTAAATTGATGACTATTGTCAATGGTGAGCTGCACAGATGCAGTGTTACAAGAGTGTTTCAATGATGCATTTCTCCTGAGGAGGGCTGTGAAATTCTAAGGGAGATCCATGAAGTAGATAACGGTCATCATGCCGGCTCTAAATCTGTCATTGCTAAATCTTTTCGTCATGGGTTTTATTGGCTGACGGCTCATGCTAATGCGGAAGATCTGGTTAGTAAATGTGATGGCTGTTAGAAATTTTCACGATGAGCTCATGTACCGGCTCAAGAATTATGGATGATTCCAATTACTTGGCCATTTGCAGTCTGGGGGTAGATATGGTTGGGCCTTTTAAAAGGTCCAAGGATAAAAAGACTCAACTCCTGGTAGCTGTTGACAAGTTTACAAAGTGGGTTGAAGCTGAGCCGGTCAGCAAATGTGATGTAGCCACGGCGGTTCAATTCATAAAAAAAGTGATCTTTCATTTTGGATACCCTCATAGTATCATTACTGATAATGGTACTAATATGTCTAAGGGTGCAATGAAAGAGTTTTGTCAACAAGAGCATATCCGGCTTGAAGTATCATTAGTGGCTCACCCCCAGTGTAATGGTCAAGCTGAAAGAGCTAATCAAGAAATCTTGAGAGGTATCAAACCACAGCTTATGGTCCCTTTGCAGAAGACACCGGGTTGTTGGGTGGAAGAGCTGCACTCAGTGCTATGGAGTATCAATACCACCCCAATAGATCTACGAGTTACACGCCTTTCTTCATGGTTTACGGAGCAGAGGCAGTTCACCCTAGTGACATACATCACGACTCGCCCCGTGTGGCGGCTTATGTTGAAGCTGATAATGAGAAAGCACGTCAGGATGCTATTGACCTGTTGGATGAGGAGTGTGACCTTGCAGCGGCTCGTTCGGTGATTTACCAGCAAGATCTGCGTCATTATCACAGCCGCCGGGTTAAAACCAGAACCTTTCAAGAAGGAGATTTGGTGCTCTGGATCATCCAGGATCAAACTGACATGCATAATTTATCCCCACCTTGGGAAGGACCCTTTGTGGTCAGCAAATATCTGAAAAATGGGTCATATTACCTTATCGATGTTCGAGACCACAAGGACTCACGCACATCGGAGGAGACCCATCGGCCCTGGAATATTGCTCATCTTCGGCCTTATTACACCTGAGCCACTTGCTCTTGTGATGTACATATTTTCACCAATGTATATATTATGATTAGTATAATAAAGCCGGCATCCCTGATGATTCAGGGCCTCTATCGTTCCATTTCTAAGCATATGAGTCTTTATTGTTACTTCATAAGGTCACTTGGGGGCTTCCTGCTTATTGAGCATAGCTATGATTACCCTTTTGATCTGGCTTGTACGCCTTGATTGCAAATACTTGGGGGCTTCCTGCTCATTTAGCATAGCTATGACTACCCAACTGGTCCGGCTTGAATGCCTGGATCAAAAATATTACTTGGGGGCTTCTTGTTAAATGAACAGGAGTTTTGTTGTCCTTCGTAATAGGCTTGGACACCAGGTGTATTCACCAAAAAATCCGAGTTATCCTGCCTTTGTATGCTTGCCACTCCGACCAGGTAATCCTGTAATGACTTGCCGTACTCTTGACAGTCAATCTTGCAAAGACCTTGAACATGTCAAAGCTAACACGGCGATTGGTCATGTGAGGCCCGGCTTACAGGTTTGAATTAAGGAGTAACTCAGTGGCTGTGCAACCCTTGAATAGCAATTGATGTTGAGGCTTGGCATCCTTTGAATGCCTTGATTTTCTAATTTCTTTTGCATTTGGCTCTTTTTTGGTGATTTCTGTTTTTTACCATATTGATATATGGTTGAAATTTGATTCAAGCCATGATGCCTTAATCTTTGTTTAATAATATCTGATGTTTTGTTAACCCGACCTGGCTTTGGAAGTTAAGTCGCCAGTGTATGATGATCATACGTGTGGAGTTTTGTGCTCTAAATATTTGGGATGCTATCCTTTGCTGTCTCTCGCATTGTAAGCCGGCAGTATGAATAAATTGCATAGAGCATTGTGCTCTGGGACTGGGTTGTAACCCTTACTTCATAGGGCATGGTAAGCCAGAAATATACATAAATATCACAAGTATGATATTTATTTCTGTTATGATTCTATAAGGTTTTGGTAAACCAGCCCTGATCATGTATGTCACAGCCACCAGTGGTTTGTTATATGGGGCATTTTGACCCTCCTTGTGGTAAACCACCAAGGTACTTGTGCTCTGTTTGTATGCAGGGTTTATGACAACGTGCTTCATCAAAGTTGATAATGAGTATGATCATAAATAGCTGATCGTCAAGGAAGATTAAAACGGTTCACAAGTGTTATGCAGATCAACATGCGCGATGGCATGACAGGTAATTGTTTTCGAGCTAGCCTATTACAAGGAAACTGACGGCCCAAAAGAATAAGTGTTTTTGCAAAATATTGCAATTGGCAGATGCTAAGCCGGCATGCGGCTTACTGGTCTTGGCCTTGGCGAGTTGAGGGTTGTGGGTCATCTAGCACTGGTTCATCCTCCTCCTCTTCACCCATTGTAATCTCTCTGTTTCCCTTCGTAACGTTTCGGTCTAACCGAAATGAGCGATCGGTCCCACCGATATTGCAATGTAAACTCTGTGTTTCCCTTTTGTAACATTTCGGTCTCACTGAAAAGAGCAAATCGGTCCCACCGAGTTTACCTGACCAACTCTCTGGTTAGCTAATTACCAAAATTGGTCCTACCGAGTTTGTGTAATCGGTCTCACCGAGATTACGTTATGCCCTAACCCTAATCATATCGGTCCTACCGAGTTGCATGTCGGTCCCACCGAAAATCCTAACGGTCACTAGGTTTACTAAATCGGTCTGACCGAGTTTGTTGATTCGGTCCCACCGAGATTGGTAAATTGTGTGTAATGGTTAGATTTTGTGTGGATGCTATATATACCCCTCCACCTCCTCTTCATTCGAGGAGAGAGCCATCAGAACAAACCTACACTTCCAACTTACCAGTTCTGAGAGAGAACCACCTACTCATGTGTTGAGGCCAAGATATTCCATTCCTACCATATGAATCTTGATCTCTAGCCTTCCCCAAGTTGCTTTCCACTCAAATCTTCTTTCCACCAGATCCAAATCCTATGAGAGAGAGTTGAGTATTGGGGAGACTATCATTTGAAGCACAAGAGCAAGGATTTCATCATCAACGCACCATTTGTTACTTCTTGGAGAGTGGTGTCTCCTAGATTGGCTAGGTGTCACTTGGGAGCCTCCGACAAATATTGTGGAGTTGAACCAAGGAGTTTGTAAGGGCAAGGAGATCGCCTACTTCGTGAAGATCTACCTCTAGTGAGGCAAGTCCTTCGTGGGCGACGGCCATGGTGGGATAGACAAGGTTGCTTCTTCGTGGACCCTTCTTGGGTGGAGCCCTCCGTGGACTCGTGCAACTGTTACCCTTCATGGGTTGAAGTCTCCATCAATGTGGATGTACGATAGCACCACCTATCGGAACCAAGCCAAAAACATCTGTGTCTCCAACTGCATTTGAATCCTCCAAACCCTTCCCTTTACTTTCTTGCAAGTTGCATGCTTTAATTTCTGCTGCCTATATACTCTTTGCATGCTTTCTTGATTTGTGTGATGATTGCTTGACTTGTCCAAAGATGCTAAAATCTGTCAAACTCTAAAATTGGGAAAAGGTTAAGTTTTTAATTGGTCAAGTAGTCTAATCACCCCCCCTCTAGACATACTTCAAGGTCCTACAAGTGGTATGAGAGCCTTGGTTTCCATTTGCTTTGATTTCCATAGCTTTTGGTGGTCATAGCCTTGGTTTCACAACCTAGGAGAGTATGGCGTCTAGCCAGGGAAATTATCACCGTAGAGGTCCTTACTTTGATGGAACTAATTTTGCTAGTTGGAAGCATAAGATGAAAATGCATATTCTCGGACATAACCCCGCCGTTTGGGCTATTATTTGTATTGGCTTGTGTCGGTGTCAAAACTGGCGGATCTCGGGTAGGGGGTCCCAAGCAGTGCGTCTTAGGATCAATGGTAACAGGAGGCAAGGGACACGATGTTTTACCCAGGTTCGGGCCCTCTTGATGGAGGTAAGACCCTACGTCCTGCTTGATTAATATTGATGATGTGTGTTATAGGAGTGGATCTACCACGAGATCAAGGAGGCTAAACCCTAGAAGCTAGCCTATGGTATGATTGTTGTTGTATATGTCTATCGACTAGCCTGGCCCCGGTTTATATAATGCACCAGAGGCCTAGGATAACAAGAGTCCTAGCCGAATACGCCAGTGGGGGAGGAGTCCTTGTCTTGATCGCCAAGTCTTGTTGATTCTTCCTTGTATGCGGCAGCTGTCCGGACTGGCCCATGAGTATACGGCCATGGGGGTCCTCGGCCCAATCCAACTGATCGGGAGACGGCGCGTTGAGTACCCCCTAGTCCAGGACACCGTCAGTAGCCCCCTGAACCGGTCTTCAAGTTAGGGACGCTCCTCAATTCTTTCGAACTGTTCTTCATCTTCGGTTGCCAGTCTTGAAAACTGGTTCAACAAATATTCTCATCTTCTATCTTGAGGATCGCCGAAATGCATTCGACGAGTTTACGCGTTGGGTATCCGAGGAGCCCCTTTAAGTTTACGGCCTTTATCAATGCCTTGTTATTTTTATGCCATGCCTCGGGTTTGAAGTTGTTCCTAGATGGCAACGTCCTCTTGCGTCCGAGCTCCAACGCCGGACTGCATTCGAGGTATCTTTTGCAGCCGAGCACCAATGCCGGACTGTTTCCCAGCCCTAACACCGGACTATGTATCCGAGCTCCAACGCCGGACTATATCCGAGCTCCAACGCCGGACTATGTATTCGAGCTCCAACGCCTGACTTTATCCGAGGTGTCATAAATCACCTTGGTTCAAAGAAGTTTGAAGGAGTTTAACCGAGCTTAATGCCGGAAATGCCCTCTAAGGAGCCAACCACTTGCATCCGACCTATATGTCGAACTGCTTCCGAGGTGGTTAAGCACCTCGGTCATGGGCTGATTTTTGGTTAATGTTTTTTATTGATGTAATTTATTCTCTGACGAGATATATAGCCAGTAGCCCTCAAGGTATGTATCGGTCTAAAACCCGAGATGCACCTGAAGGATGACATAAGACCACTGATCCCCGTAGCCGCTGAGACTCAAGTTGATTTGCAAAATCAGTCTGAGGATCAAGTCCTAGCTCGACAGAATACTTCGGGACACAAAAAGCAGCGTGCTCAGTTCTCGAGACTCAGGTTGGGTGCGGCCGACCAACCTGAGGATCAAAATCTCCTCGGAAACTGTATTGCACTTAAGATTTTCTGCATAGAACAAGCAATGCAGTAGCCCCCGAGACACTGGTCGGGTGGCAACACCAGATCAGGGGATCAATGTGCCCCTTTAATATTTGTAAATAATAAGCCCGAAGCCCAGTAGCCCCCGAGCCTTAATGCGGGCACGGGTGGCCGAATTAAGGATCAATATCCATAGTAAAATCACAAATTATGTGTAATGACTCAATGTATCCAAGTACTTTATGTCATTAATGCTCGGATCCGCATTGTACAAAACTTTGTTGACCGACCATGGGCTTCAACCTCCTCGGCCGGTAGCCGAGGAGTGTTTGTCCTACTTTATAAAGCCTTTATGAGGACAAAGATTTACGACAAACAAGGCAATCTGGTCATACGGCTTTCTAAACAAAGGTACGCAGAGAGATATGTTATATTGCTGTTTAACAGAAGAAATGTCTTCCAAAGAAAATAGTCCCGCTATCGGTTCCTTTCTTTGGGTTGTCATGCTAAGCATGATCATGAAACCTCAGCTCCAATGTAAGAGCAAAAGATTGAGGATTTAGTTTGGGAGGCCAGTTAATAGCCCCCGGTAGTGTTCGGCAACAGTCGAGGTCAAGCCGAAAACACTTCGGCCAATGTTATGAATGGCCCATGATTTAATATAGTCATCGGATCGCTGACTAGTTTACACCTATTGTGACAGTCAGTTTTCGGCTTTCTCCACTGAGGTGCTTGACCATGCGAGCTGGAAGCACAATCGCAGTGGTTCTACCTTTGCACACCTAGCCGAACAAAGCGGAACGTAGGAGGCAAGCGCGGGAGCCGGGCAACCCAACTATTGACCGAAGACACAATTCGAAGCTGATGCATATATAGCAATATCCGAGAATGTTTTTGCCGAATCTCTAAAGGTGTCCGGCGTTGCACTGCGAGACTTGTGATGAAAACACACAAATAGTTAAAAGTGCCAAAAGCTTGGAAAA
This sequence comes from Triticum aestivum, assembly GCF_018294505.1. Lineage (NCBI taxonomy): Eukaryota > Viridiplantae > Streptophyta > Magnoliopsida > Poales > Poaceae > Triticum > Triticum aestivum. Next base: position 374,560,810 of record NC_057801.1, on the reverse strand, counting down.
CGAAAAAATGTCAGTAAAAACATGACGTCCGAACAAGATCAAGTGTTCGGTGCCAATCCGAAAATTGGACTTTAGAAAAAAAGTGCTTCTGCCGTGCTTTAACTTTGCAACGACTAAGAAGAAAAACACTTAGTATGAAACGGCTCAAATAAACATAAGAGCCCCCAAGCGACTTGGGTAAAAGTTGACTATAAAATGTAAGGTGACATGTAGAATGCCTTCTAGCCGGATTGTAGATCGTTTGTCGTAGCGGACCTTTTCGCTTCAACCTCTGGACCCAATAGTCCGGAGTGTGTCCGAATACCCTCGCGGTTATAAAAATCGGGGCATGCGTGGAGACCAGGCGTAGGGGTCATTAGTGCTTTATCAGACAAGTGCCCAACTAGTTATGTTATATTACATGGTTAGTAAGAAACATCTTCCAGGGAGAATAGTTCCGTTAGGGGTTCCTTTCCCTAGGAGGCATGCCCTAAAGTGCATGTCCGGACTGCGAAAAGAGCAGAAAAACATCTGGGGGCAGGTAAATAAATAGGTAAGAAATCATCTTTTAGTTCACCGACCGAGTATTCCCTTAAGAACGCTAGCTTTCGGCTTCACCCAGTCTAAGGTACACATCCGGCTGACCCGGCAGTAACAATCGCAGAGGTGCTCCCTTTACCACCTAGCCGAACAATCGGGAACGTAGGGGTAAGCATAGGAGCCAGGCAACCCAGCTTGGCCAAAACTTAAGTCATATCGATGCATATAATGGTGAATAAAAGGTACATGCAGAAGTGTGACACATGTGTTGGGCATAAAGCCCGTATTAATAAGCTTCTGTTAAAGAAGCCCCCAGGTATAATGAGCGCGGGTAGCGCGTCAAGCGTGTGCGAACAAAGTTTCGACAAGGAAAATTTTTACAAGCAACTTTTTTACAAAAATGTATAATTCTTGGTCGAACCGAACACAAGTTAGAAATTTAAAACTTTGAGCGCGAAGGCAACTTAGCTGGTTAATGTGTTCGGTATTGACGACGCGGTCCGAGCTTGATGCGGGACAAGGTTCCATCCCCCAAGCCGGTCCCGAGGTGGCGGAGCAAGGAGCTCGACACTCCGAAGTGGTGACATAGCACGGTCAATGCAGGATGGCAGAGTGATGCCGAAGTCCCCGGCATGGGGTAATGAAGTGTTGACGAAGCCCCCGTCCAGCCGATGTGACGTCAAAGGATATAGTCCGGCTGCATCATTTTCCAGTGCACAAAAAATAGTGCAGACCGGGGGTAATAGTAATAATAGGAATTAAAAAAAAATGTTGCATAATAAATAATTTATGCAAAGTGAGTAGTAAAAGAAATATGGCATGGCGCCGAAGTCGATGTCGATGCAGGTCGTCGGCGTAATGCAGTAAAGGCGTGGCAAAGCCTGGATTCACAGGTCGGCCTGAGTTCCGGATGCGGCGTTCGCCGAACTGTGTACGGAAACTGACCGAACCATCATGCGACCGTCGATAATGCGTCCACCATTTGATAGACCTGTGTACATATACTGGACTAACTAGAGTAATAATTCCTTGGGTAAAATTTAACCCAAACAAGCAAAAACAAATACTAGGATTAATAGCACCTGGTTTATTTGTTGTAGCAATCCGAAGGAAGGTGATTCCCAAAATTGGGACTCAATCCGCGCACCCATGCCTGGTCGGCTAGTGATGCCGAAGTGTCCGGAGTAGGTTGACGAAGAGATGGCGAAGCCCCCGGTCCAGCCGAGATGTCGAAGTAGGTCGGCGTGATGGACACTAGCTTGAAGAAGCAATAGTGCGGCCCTGCCGATGCAGGTCGTCACGTGGTCTTTGCCGGCTTGATGAAGCGACCGTGCAGCGATGCCGGTATGCCCGCTCCGTGTAATTCGTGGGGCGGCGATGTTGGTGATGATTTATCCTTCGCGATGCCGGACTCTTGTTCGGCTTGCCAAGATGATGATCCGAAGAAGTTGAGCTTGGCTCAACAAAGTGACGACGTGTCTAGTGCAGGTCGGCAGCCGTGGAGCAATATTGCCGGACTGGTTTGACACCAGCATGATGTTGAAGATCATGTTCAAAAGATCTTAAAGTTGGTGGGATGTGTTCGGGAACAAAACACAATACCCCATACAAAACTTCCTTCAAAAAGGATGTCCGAAATCCCGTTCATAAAAAAGACAAATTCGGGTCGGATTTGTTTTCGCGTAGAAAACAGATCCAAAAAGTGATGCACTAATCGGAAGTTTCCCGGAGTTTGGACGGTCGGATCGAGCTGAATTTTTGGCAGGTGATAGATAAAGGAAGTCCGCAGCAAATCAATGGTTGGATCCTCCAAAGGACATTCGAGCTAGACGCTGGATACCATGCCTAAACTCGTCCGGATTCTCGTCCAGATTCAACAGGGCTCCGGTATATCGGAGATTGCCGGAGATTCCTCCATCGAAACTCGACGAAATTTTTGTAGGGTTGTTGTAGACTTAATTCCGCATAATTCCACCGAAGTAATCATTTAGGCGACACTCAAGGAGGCGGTGGCGGCGGGTACAAGTTTGTTGTCCAGAAAAACAGCACGGTCACCTGAGGGCAATGTTGACGTTGAGCCCCCGAGCTCCATGGATGACTCCTCCATGATCTTGATAGAGATAGGAGTTGGTGTTGATGAAGGCCTTCATCCGAACATGATGACCGGAGGTAGGGTGCTGTCCTCGGTCAAGGCAAGGTGACCAGTCGAGCTGGTGACGAAGAAGCCGACGTCGCAGTTGACCTGCAGTCGAGCCATTGATCCTTTCGCCGATCACACAGCGGAACTCTCAATGAAAGCACCAATGTCGGTGTCAAAACCGGCGGATCTCGGGTAGGGGGTCCCAAGCAGTGTGTCTTAGGATCAATGGTAACAGGAGGCAAGGGACACGATGTTTTACCCAGGTTTGGGCCCTCTTGATGGAGGTAAAACCCTACGTCCTGCTTGATTAATATTGATGATGTGTGTTACAAGAGTGGATCTACCACGAGATCAAGGAGGATAAACCCTAGAAGCTAGCCTATGGTATGATTGTTGTTGTATATGTCTATCGACTAGCCTGGCCCCAGTTTATATAATGCACCAGAGGCCTAGGATAACAAGAGTCCTAGCCGAATACGCCGGTGGGGGAGGAGTCCTTGTCTTGATCGCCAAGTCTTGTTGATTCTTCCTTTTATGCGGCAGCTGTCCAGACTGGCCCATGAGTATACAGCCATGGGGGTCCTCGGCCCAATCCAACTAATCGGGAGACGACGCGTTGAGTACCCCCTAGTCCAGGACACCGTCAGCTTGCAAGGTGAATTCTTTGATGGGAGAGAGCCGAACCGTCAAGCTAATGCGGAAGAATTGAAGATGTTGCAATACAACGCTCAAGCTTGTGATATCATCTTCAACGGATTCTGCCCTGAAGAATTCAACAAAATCAGCCGTATTGAGAATGCAAAGGAAATTTGGGACACTTCGATTGAAATGCATGAAGGTACCGACTTCGTCAAGGAATCCAAGTTGGATGTGCTCCAAAGTCAGCTTGACAAGTTCAAAATGAAGGATGGTGAAGGTGTCGCTGAAATGTACTCTAGGCTTGCTCTTATCACAAATGAGATTGCCGGCTTAGGGAGTGAAGAGATGACCGACAAATTCATCATCAAGAAGATCCTAAGAGCATTGGATGGAAAATATGATACCGTGTGCACATTGATTCAAATGATGCCCAAATACAAGAATCTCAAGCCAATGGAGGTCATTGGTAGAATTGTTGCTCATGAGATGTCACTCAAGGATAAGGAGGAACTTCACAACAAGTCAAGTGGTGCTTACAAAGCCTCATGTGAAGCCCCCACATCATCAAGTGAGAAACAAACCTTCAATGAAGAATTGAGCTTAATGGTGAAGAATTTCAACAAGTTCTACAAGAGTAGAAGCAAAGAAAGAAGCTCTAAGTCAAGGTCTTACAATTACAAAAGATATTCCAGTCGAGAGCGCAACTGCTACAATTGTGGGAGACCCACACACTATTCCAATGAGTGTACGACACCCTACAATAGAAGAGAAGATTCTCCAAAAAGAAGAAGTAGAAGATAAGAATCACCACCAAGAGAGAGAAGGACTAGAGATGATCGTTATGAACGAAGACCCTCACGGAGAAGCAAAGATTTGGAAAGGAAGGACAAGTCATCAAAAAGCTACACAAAAAGAAGACATCAAGCTCATGTTGGTGAATGGGTATCTGGTTCCGAATCTGAACATCACTCCGAGAGAAGCTATCACTCCGACTCTGAACATACTCAAGATGAAGGTGTTGCCGGTCTAGCACTTGTGTCAACCAACTCCTACGACATATTTGACTCACCAAATGAAGGAATTGGAAGATGCTTCATGGCCAAAGGTCCAAAGGTAACACATCCCGAGTATGTTGATTTCAATAGTGATGAAGATGACTTGCTAGGTGATGATGATTTACTTATTGACAACTCTAGTGATGAATACTATGATGAAACGTCAATTAATCATGCTAAACAAGATAAAACGAATGACAATGATAAGGAGAATATTGAGCTTCTATCTAAAGAACTAAACACTCTTAAGTTAGCTCATGAAACTATATTCGAAAATCATCGAGAACTTTTAAGGGATCATGAGAAGTTACGCTTTGAAAAGCTCAATCTTGAGCAAGAGCATGAGTTCTTAAAGGCAATCAATGATCATCTTCGCAAGAAAAGTTCTTCTTATATTGCCAAGCGTTTACTCTTATCTACTTACATGCCTCAAGTCAAGTCTAGTAACAAGAACAAGAAATATTCTTCCTCTAGTAGTAACAATAACTATGCTAAATCCAATATTGTTGCTTCTAGTAGTTCTCTCGATTGCACTAATGATTCTCTTAGCCAAGTTACACTTGAGCAAGAAAATAGATTATTGAAGGGAATTATAGAGAAAGGTGTATACAAGAGCCTTGCCGGGAGTAAGAAATTCGAGGAAATTGTACGCAACCAAGGAAGGCACCAGAAGAATCAAGGTGTTGGTTTTGAACGAAAGTTCAATGCTAATGGAGTTGAGTGGGAAGAAGATCAATACCCCAAGACGAAGTTTGTTCCTCAACAAGAGAAGTATGATCCTACTTCTTTCAAGGGAACACAAGCTCAAGATGATCTTCCACCACAAGACCATAAAGGCAAGGACAAGCTTCAAGAGGAGATTGATGCATTTGAAGAAGCACCTAAGGCCTTGGTCAAGTGGGTTCCAAAGACTACATCAAGTTCTACTTCATCAAGTACAACCACAACTCCAAGGATTCCCATCAAGATGATGTGGATCCCAAAGAAGAAGAACTAGAGAGTTCTTGAGGGTGACTCTGCCAACATTCTTCACTCATATCCTTATGGCAAGAACAAGTGCAATCAACCTCCACATCTTGCACTAGTTCAAGGAGTCACAAACCCTCATGTTGGTAAGGCAAGGGACAAGGTAACCAAGTGATTTCATGGACATCATATTTGTGTGCATCACTCTATGTCTATGGATATTCTTGTTTTGTTCCTTGTGGGACTAACCCATGTAGGTATGTTGAAAGTACAACACATTCCAAAAGATTGCTCCAAATGATCTACATCAACTTTGAGCATTCACATCTTCAACACCTACATGAAGTCATCATCGACAAAACCCAAGGTTAGTTCATCCCTCTAAGGGGGGATCTCACATCTAGGGGGAGCTTAACTCTAAGAATTGAGTCAAAGCAACTCTAATGATGTGAACACATCGATGCATTATGTAAAAGTGGTAACCCCACTTGAGCTTAAATGATGAGTATGACCTATGATCAAATGTTCTCATTTGACTCCTAAGTCAATATACTCATATATAGATGACCTAGTCATCGCCAATTGTTTGATAGATGCAAGAATTGGTTGTGCATGCTTTCCACATATTTAATTTGTCACTTTATTATGTGAGCATGCTGGTTGCATATTTTACTCATTCGAGGACATCCACCTGTTGTTTGATTGATTGGTTTCCTTTTCTTTGACCAAGTGGATGGACAAGAATGCCTAAGAACCTTCTCTAGCTATCTATGCTTTTCTTGCCTTAAACTCTATTCATGCTACATCACAAAATTTGATCAAGTCAGATTTGAACTACTCTGTGTGAGGAGCACTTGGAGTCCCCGATTCGTCATAGACTTAAACTTCCAAAACTTCTTTGTGATTCTCGGTCCGACCAATTCCTCCATTTCGGTCCCACCGAGATCACTAAGTCGATCTAAGTTTCCATCTCGGTGCAACCGATATGAACTTTTCGGTCACACCGAGTTGCTGTAACTGTTAACAGTTATGCATCTTGGTGCCACCGAGTTGTTCAACTCGGTCACACCGACAGTGTCAGGCTATATATAGACACGGGCAAAAATTTGGAAATTCCTCCAAACCCCTTCGCCCGCGCGTAGCTCGCTCTGCCTACTAGGTCTAGGATCGTCGACTTCATCGCCAGCCGCCTCCTGTCGTTGGTCTCTGCCGCCGTCAACGGATTTCTTCTCCGTCGTTGCCGCCGTAGCGAGTTCACCGCCGAACTAGGGTATGAACTCAATCACAGTGCTTTCCTCATCTGATTCTCAGCACATTGTGTTCGTAATGCATCTTGCCACGATTGAAACACTCCTATCCAGCCAATGTGATCCCTAGAATAGATCTGATTCGAAAATTTAGGGTTAGGTTTCCGCCGAAACCATCTCGGACCCACCGAGTTGAAAAACTCGGTCCCACCGATTTGGCTAACGCCATTGCACTAGTAAGTCTTGGTCTGACCGACAATTACAAATCGGTGTGACCGATTTTAGAACTTTGTGAAACCCTAGCAGTCTCGGTGCCACCGAGCTGTGACTCGGTCTGACCGAGATCACTAGTTTAGGTTCCAAAACTGCTTCGGTATCACCGAGTTTGAAAATCGGTAGATCCGAAATGCTTTCTATGGAAACTAAAACTAAGTTTTTAAATCATTCTTTTGCAAAAATCTCTGCATTTTGTGATGCTCATCCACTCTATCTCATCTATAACTATTCACAGGGTCAGCAGTTAGTGTTTTGCAACATGTCAGACCAAAGTGACAGTCAGAACAGGGAAGAAGAGCAAATTCACATGAGTGAGGGCACTAGTCCCTCAAGTTCTTCAGATGAAGGCAGCAGAAGTACTCCTAGCAACTTGCCCAAAGCAGCCACAAGAGCTAGAAGGAAGAGAACCTCAGACTCAGAGGATGAGGACTATGTGGCAGCAGAAGATGAGGCTACTTCCAAGAAGGTAGTGCTCAAGAAGGAGTATGGCTCAGCAAAGAACATAAAGCCAGGCATGAAGATCAAAAGGCTAGCAGGGAGCCAGCCAATGTCCAAAGCCAGAGGATCAACTCAAATACCTGAGATGCCTGAAGAGCCAGCTGCAGAAGGAAAGAAAAGGAAGGAAAGGGTCAAGAAGATTGTCAGGACCCCGACTCAATGCCACATAGATCTAGCATGTAACACTTCATATCACTTTGCGGCCTCACGCACGGTATTCCCACGGGTGTCGCCTTACCTTAGCCCGGGACCGTTTGCGCCTTTTGGCACACGTATATGACAGTGTCGCTAGCATCCATATGATAAGGAGCCCGGGCTGACATGGCTAGTCGTAAACCGAAAGTGGCACAGACTTACAGGGACAGGCATCCATGACCCAGCATCGAACGTGTCGGTCATCAGCGAGTGAATCCAGGCTGTAGCACTGGGCTAGCAGGACTCCGGTGAACCGGGCTGTAGCGGGCTAACAGGACTCCGGTATTCATCGCGTGACATTTCCCCGAAGGGACAGACACAGGAACGAAGAAGGACACATGCCGGCCAGCCTAAGTGTTCCGGAGCAGTAGCAAGCTACCATGGCTCGGTGGAAACACTAGGAGACATTTCCCGGTAAGAGAGGCTACTAAAGATAAACAACTAGATGGTCAGATCCCACACATACCAAGCATTTCAATAGCATACACACAATATGCTCGATATGTGCAGATACAACATGGCATCACAACATGACTCTACGACTCAAGTAATTTATTCAATAGGCTCCGAGGAGCGAGATATTACAAACAGGGGTCTCATGACCCAACATTCAGAGCATACAAATCAAAGCACAAGCGGAAGCTATCATGTCTGGGTACAGACATCTATAAATGAAAAAGGCTGAGAAGCCTGACTATCTATCAGATCCTGCCGAGGGCACAAGATCGTAGCTGAGGTAACAAGCTAAACGTCGAAGTCCACGCGAAACTACTAGCGAGACCGAAGTCTCTCTGCAAAAACATAAATAGGCAAACGTGAGTACAAATGTACCCAGCAAGACTTACATCAGAACTATCTACATATGCATCATTATCAACAAAGGGGATGGTGGGGTTTAACTGCAGCAAGCCAGCTTTGACTCGGTGGCTATCCTGAACTACGACTGCGAGTAACTTTTTTGAGGTGGCGCACACGAGTCCACATATTCACCATATCAATACACCACTATGGATCCGCTCCCGTCTCCCTACGAGAACGCCATCCATAGCACTCACGCTTATCTTGCGTATTTTAGAGTATCCACTTTCACTTGTCTATGAACTGATATAAGCAATCCAGAAGTCCTTTTCCGCGGACACGGCTATTCGAATAGATTAGGTTAACCCTGCAGGGGTGTACTTCTTCATACACGCTCTCACCACTTACCGTCGTTTACACGACATGTACTCGGCAACCTTCAAGCGGAAGCCCAACGTGGGTGTCGGCCACGACCTACCTAATCACCTAAGTCTCTAGTCCAGGTTTATCGCCTATTCGGGTTCCATCCATGAGGAGATCCGGCCGGAGTTTCGCTCACAGCCCCAAACGATGTGAACAGGGTTCCCGAGACACCAAACGGGCGCCCGGTACACCGTGCCACATGCCTACCGCATCACAGCCCACCCCTACGGTCAGCGCTGCCCACGGCCTCCAGCATACTACAAACACCAGAAACTACTTGCAACTCCTGGACAGAGGACAAGGGTGATCAAGAAGCCGAGAGGGTCCATTGGTTTCGGGCCCAATGCGTGGTAGTAGCTGAATCATGGATCACAAACACAGAACTCAGTTCCTAAGGACGGCTGCAATGAGACAACCCACCATGTACTCCTACATGGCCTCTCACCGCTACCTTTACCAAATCGTGTTCACACACTTAGCTCACACACAGTAGGACATGTTCACACGCCTCTGATTCATCCCCGATGAATCAGACCTGACTCAACTCTAAGCAGTAGCAGGCATGACAAACAAACATGAATGAGTAGGCACAACAGGGCTCAAACAACTCCTACTCATGCTAGTGGGTTTCATCTATTTACTGTGGAATGACAGGTCATGCAAAGGATAAAGGGGTTCAGCTACCGCAGCAAGTAACAGATGAGTCGATGTTGTCCTAATGCAGTAAAAGAGAGCAGGAGCGAGAGAGTGGGATTTTATCGGAATGAACAAGGGGGTTTTGCTTGCCTGGCACTTCTGAAGATAACATTGAGTCTTCATCAGTGTCAACGATCACATCATCGGTACAACGTCTACCGAGGGGGAACAGCACCGGCAAACACAGAAGAAACACGATCAATGCAATGCACAGTATGATGCATGCTATGACATGGCAATATGAATGTGTTTTGAGCTAATGCAACTAGCAGCAAGTTAAATGGAGTTGGTTTGAATATAAAATTCAAATTCAAACTCCATATGTGATTATTTAAATGCCCTTTATTTATTTTGTCCAAAACAGAGGACAAACATTGTTCAAACATGCATGAATATGGTACAGATGGATTCCTTGAATTTTTCTGATAATTTTTCATATATAATTTATTTAATTTGGAGTTACGGTTGATTTTCTATGATTTATTGAAGTTTTAGCTATTTTCTGGAAATAATAAATCATTTAAGAATTATTTAAATTCCAGAAAACATTTACTGCGTCAGCAGTGCGTCATGCTGACCTCAGCAGGTCAACAGACCGTGTCCAGGTCAAACCTGACACTGGGACCCACATGTCATTGGCTCTGTACTAACAAAGAGTTAGTTTTGTTAAACTAAAAAAAGCCAGGGGTTAGTTTAGTGTGTGGGGCCCGGTGGTCAGTGGGTGTGGGTTCGATTAGTGGCGCCATTAGCCGCTAATGACGCCCACGTCGGATTCGTCTACGGTTAGCCGACAGCGACGACCCAGAGCGGCGGTGGCTCACCGGAGTGGCGCTAGGGGCAGCGGCTGTGTGCGCTGAGAGCACCAGGAGGAAGCTCGTGCTCCTGCGCATCCAGCGGAGGCAGCGGAAGGTCGCGGGGCGGCCGGGGCTGACGGCGGCGAGCTCGACAGCGGCGGCCGGAGCTCGGGTTAGTTTGGGCTCGGCGTTAGGGTGCTCGGGAGGAGGAGCTGGTGGGATCTGCGTGCTCCTGGGAGGGCACCGAACGCGTTGACACACTCAGGCACGAGCTGTGGTGGCTAAAACAACGGCGACATCATGGCCGGCGGCGATGAGCTTTCGGGCTCGTGGGGAGCGGCGCTACGGCACGGAGGGGAGCATGCTGAGTTAGGGGAGAGGGTCAGTGACTCACGGCGATGACGAGGGGACGCTCGGCGAGGTCGGGGACGGTCCGGAGCCGGCGAATTTGACGAAGATGGCCGGCGGGTCCGAGGTAGAAGATGACGGCGATGGCGGCGATGCAGGGCTTCCGGAGGGCTGTGGATCGGTGGGGAGGAAGAGGGGGTCGAGGCGGAGCTCCTGGGTGCATCGGCGAGGCTAGGGGTGCACGGTGGCTGCGGCAATCGGCGTCGGTGGCGGCGGCTCCGTTCGGGCCCGAGGTGCGGAGCGAGAGGGAGAGCAGGAGAAGGGGATGAGCACGGGAGGGAGTTGAGAGCGGCCTGAGGGTTGCGTGGCGCTCGGGAGAGGCATCCAGACCCTCGGCGGCAAGCAGGAGCTGGCGAGGCGCGTGCTCGCGCCCGTCGGCCACGCGTGCTGTCCTTCTGGCGAGAGGAGAGGGATGACTGGCGTGGCCAGTCTGCTGGGCCGAACTGCTGGGCCAGCTGGTAAGTGGCCCAGGTAAGCCTCTCTCCCCTTTTTTTATTTTGTTTCTCTTTTCTATTTCTGTAGTTTTGTTTCTGATTTAGTTTATAGCCCAAATCATTTTAATAAATCCTGCAAATAATTGTGGCCATTAAATGAATTATTACAGAGGCCCTTAACTATTTTCAGAATTGTTGGAGCATTTAAAAATATTAATAGTATTTAAATGCCCCAATTCAAATACAATATGGATTATTCAAAAATCCATAATGGCCCAAGAATATTGGCATCATTTTTGGTAGAGGTTTTTCACCTTTGTCAAAAATCATGAACATTTTTGAAAGCCATTTGGACTTACTTGAAAGTATTTTAGGTGAACCTAGTGAATTCCTTTAATGCTAGGGTTTGAGCAATCCCCATTTCAAGTTCATTCAAAAGTTAAACATGATGCACACATGAGGTCTAGCCTAGTGCATACCAGAAGCTAGGGATGTGACAAAGACCATGGCCAGAGTTGTTGGTCAACCTTCCATGATGGAAGAGGAAGAAGAGGTTGCTGCACCAGCACCAAAGGCACAGAAGCTTATGGGTGATGCAATAAAGTCAGGGGCTGCAACATCCAAGCCCAAAGAAGCACCCAAAGCTGCCCCCAAGCCCAAGATTGCACCAAAGAGAAATATCAGGAGCATACCAGCAGCTGAGAAGAACAAGGCCCCAATACCTGAGGTTGCTGCTGAGGAAGATGAAGAAGGGAAGGTCCTAAGAAAGCTCAAACCCAAGATTCCAGACCACAATGATGCTCATCCTGTGGCTGAGAACATGAAGATCAGGAAAGACTCAGTGTTGAGGCTATGGAGATTGTCTGATCCATATGCCACCAGGAGAAGGACTGCTGTAGATTGCATGTTCCACACCAGGGAGCAGCAGGACTTCTATGAGACAATCTTGTTGGACAAGAAGCCTATAGTGTGTGATATGAGATGGGTCGACTGGATCTACATAAAGGAAAATGAAGAACACTATCCTGCAGTGCAACACAGTTTCATTGCTTGTGGAGTTGCAGATTTTGTTGGGCAGAAGCTCACCAACTGTAATGATGAACTCATTATGCAATTCTACTCCACAGAGCACTTCTATCCAGATGGTAGGATAGTTTGGATGTCTGAAGGAACAAGATATCAGTCAACCATAGAGGAATGGGCAAATCTGATCAATGCCCCAAAAGAGAGTGAAGATGATTTGGATATATATGCCAAGAAGATGGGACACAATTCTATGTCACATATGTACAAAGAGATCCCAGACAAAGCCCTTGAGACTTTCTCATTTGGGTCAGTCCATTTTCTTCTGTCAGGGCTGCCTACAATCAACTGGATCTTAAGGTAGATCGCCGCACTATGCAGCAGGCCTCGTTTTGGTCCTCGGGAAGTTCCTGCCTAGTTAGGTAGGCTAGAAATGGTTCTGTACATGGGGCAATGACTTCCATTATTACGTGGGCTGAGGATGTTACTCCGTTGGCAGAACCGCCGATTGTGTCAGAATGTTCGGTGTCAGGCAGTGCGGTTGGGTCTGGATTATTATTTCCGGATTCCCCCTCCCATAGTACGGATGGCTTGAACAACCTCTCTAGGAAGATGTTGGGAGGGACGGCATCGTGCTTTGCGCCAATGCGTGCCAATACGTCTGCTGCCTGGTTGTCATCCCGGGCTATATGGTGAAATTCGAGCCCCTCAAACCGAGCTGACTTTTTTAGGACGGCGTTGCGATAAGCTGCTATTTTCAGATCCTTGGCATCGAAGTCTCCATTTATTTGGGATATCACGAGGTTCGAATCCCCGCGCACCTCTAGGCGTTGAATGCCCATGGAGACTGCCATCCGGAGGCCATGTAGAAGGGCCTCGTATTCGGCTGCGTTGTTGGAGTCCGTATACATTATCTGGAGTACGTATTGAACCGTATCTCCGGTTGGGGACGTCAGGACGACGCCAGCCCCCAGACCAGCCAACATTTTGGAGCCGTCGAAGTGCATGAGCCAGTTGGAATATGCGTCGTACTCTTTAGGGAGTTCGGCTTCAGTCCATTCGGCGATGAAGTCGTCCAAAACTTGCGCTTAATAGCTCGCCGTGGCTTACAGGTTATGTCGAATGGGAGGAGCTCAATGGCCCATTTGGCAATCTGGCCCGTCGTGTCGCGGTTGTTTATAATGTCATTAAGAGGTACTTCGGAGGCTACTGTTATCGAACACTCTTGAAAGTAGTGTCGCAGCTTCCGGGATGCCATGAACACCGCGTACGCTATCTTCTGATAATGCGGGTACCGTGACTTGCATGGAGTTAGGACAGTGGACACGTAGTAAACTGGTTTTTGAAGGGGGAACTTGTGTCCGTCCGTTTCTCGTTCGACAACGAGCACCGCGCTCACCACTTGATGAGTTGTCGCGATATATAATAGCATTGGTTTGCCTATGTTGGGCGCAGCCAGGACCGGGTTTGTTGCCAATATGGCTTTTATTTCTTCGAGTCCGGCCATGGCGGCATCCGTCCACTCGAAGTGTTTGGTGTGTCGGATGAGGGGATAAAGGGGTAATGCCTTTTCTCCTAAACGGGAGATAAAGCGGCTTAAAGCCGCCACACATCCCGTCAATTTTTGTATTTTTTTGAGATCTTTGGGATATCCAATTGTGACAGAGCTCGGATCTTGGCTGGGTTTGCTTCAATTCCTCTACCGGATACAATGAAGCCCAAGAGCATTCTGGCTGGTACGCGGAAAACACATTTTTCTGGGTTAAGCTTAATGTCATATGTTCGGAGATTATCGAACGTGAGCCTCAAGTCGTCTAATAGAGTTTCAACGTGCTTGGTTTTGATGACCACATCATCTACGTATGCCTCCACTATTTTGCCGATCTGGTTTGCCAGACATGTATGAATCATGCGCTGATATGTTGCGCCGGTGTTTTTGAGTCCAAAGGGCATTGTGTTGAAGCAGAATGGGCCGTATGGGGTGATGAATGCCGTTGCGGCCTGGTCGGGCTCTGCCATCTTAATTTGGTGGTAGCCGGAGTATGCGTCGAGGAAACACAAGGAACCGTGTCCTGCGGTGGCGTCGATAATTTGATCGATGCGGGGGAGGGGGAAGGGATCCTTTGGGCAAGCCTTGTTGAGGTCTTTAAAATCGACGCATAGGCGCCAAGATTTGTCCTTCTTTGGTACCATCACCAGGTTTGCTAGCCAGTCCGGATGTTTTATATCTCTGATGCATCTGGCCTCCAATAATTTGGCTAGCTCCTCTCCCATGGCCTGTCTCTTAGGTTCGGAGAAATGCCAAAGAGCCTGTTTGACTGGCTTGAATCCTTTTATGATGTTTAGGTTGTGCTCGGCCAGCCGGCGTGGGATTCCTGGCATGTCTGAAGGGTGCCAGGCAAAGATGTCCCAATTTTCGCGTAGGAATTCTCATAGTGCGGCGTCTACATCAGGGCTTAATCATGCCCCAATGGAAGCCGTTTTTGTGGGGTCCGTTGGATGGACCTGGAATTTGACTATTTCGTCCGCTGGTTTAAAGAAGGTGGACTTGGATCTCTAATCGAGTATCACATCGTCCCTATTCACCATGGAGCGCAGCGTAGTGAGTTCCTCGGCCGCTAGGGCTTCGGATAGTGCCTCCAGGGCCAGTGCGGCGTCTTGTTTTCGGCACGGAGTGCTATGTCTGGGTCACTAGCACGAGTGATGATTCTGTTGGGCCCGGGCATTTTGAGCTTCATGTACCCGTAATGGGGTATAGATTGAAAAATTGTGAATGCCTCTCGCCCCAATAGAGCGTGATATCCACTGCTGAACGGGGCCACATGGAACGTGACCTCCTCGGACCTGTAATTATCCTGCGTGCCGAACACCACATCCAGTGTGATTTTTCCTGTACATCATGCCTCCCGACTGGGGATTATTCCTCTAAAGGTTGTGTCGCTTCACTCAATGCAGCTCCGGTCTATTTCCATTTTTCGGAGGGTTTCCTCGTAAATGAGGTTCAGTCCGCTATTGGACTGAGGACCAATGCGGCTCGTGCTCGGGCTGCTCGGAATTTAGGTTCGTCACTGGATTTAAAGGTAATAGCCGTGTCACTCCATGGGTTTATTGTTGCTACTTGGTAGACTTCGGCGAGGCTGCGGAGAGTTCGTTATCACATATTATTTGATGCGAAAGTCTCGAAGACAGTTAATACCGTACTAGTATCCTTGGACTAGTACTCTGGAGTTAAAAGCTCTTCGGCACTTTTCGCCACCTGCCGTAGTATCCAACATGCTCTAAGGCTATGAGTTGGAGTGGCGCCCTCTGTACTATGAATTTTGCAGCGTCCGTTGAGCCATCCCTCCAGTACGGTTCCATGCCCTATAAAGGGTTTTTGCTTTTTGGTATTTAACCCGGGTGCCTGGCGATGATGCACCCTTTTATTTTGGACTGGGCTTGTATTCAGGGCCGGACTGTCCCAAAAATTGATTTCGGTTTTCCTGGCGCTTTCCGTTGCACAGTACTTTCGTACTATGGACGCCAAGTCCGCGAAGCATGTAATTTCACGACGACTTACGGCGTTGAGGATTCCCTTGTCCGTGCAATTATTGCAGAAGAATGAAATTGCGTCCTCCTCATGGCAATCCTTTGTCCTGTTTATGACCAGGAGGAATCTGGCCCAGTAATGGTGTACTATTTCAGCTAGCTCTTGCCGGATTTGGGATAGATCGCTTGTGTTTGGGTGGGCGGGTGGAATTAAATTCGGAACCCCGTCCAATCTAAAATTCAGGGGCCAAGAAGTTTTCGAACTTGGAAGCTTGGGTTCTTGGATGCAGTCCAATGAATCTAGCCCGTTGCCTGACTTTAGGTTCAGGGCTTGAGTGATGTCCTCCCCTCCACGGCAATCCAGCATGGAGGGATCAGGAATCCGGACATAGCTAGTCCTTAAGATAGAAGAAGGGTTGCCGCATTGTTCCTCTACCACAACAACGTGGTGGGTAACCTGGGGAGAATTAATCTCTCTCAGATCGGGTTTAGGCCCAATCTGATCGTAGTCTGTAGCGACTCCCAGGGCGGCGATGCGATCCAAGGGCTCGTTTAAGGAAGAGAGCTCCATCGGATCTAACTGCTCGGCGAGTTCCGAGTTAATGTGAAGATTGCTTTCGATGACCCGAGAAGTCATCGTGGGTGCGGACGCCGAACTGGCGGTCATAAGGAAACCGCCTATCCGGAGAGTTTGGCCGATAGCCAAAGCTCCTTTAGCCACAATGTCATCTTTAAAGATGGTACGGGGCATCCTTCCTGATGGCGACGGCACAGAGGAACTCTCAATGAAAGCACCAATGTCGGTGTCAAAACCGGCGGATCCTGGGTAGGGGGTCCCGAACTGTGCGTCTAGGCGGATGGTAACAGGAGACAAGGGACTTGATGTTTTTACCCAGGTTCGGGCCCTCTCGATTGAGGTAAAACCCTACTCCTGCTTGATTGATATTGATGATATGGGTAGTACAAGAGTAGATCTACCACGAGATCAGAGAGGCTAAACCCTAGAAGCTAGCCTATGGTATGATTGTTGTTCGTCCTATGGACTAAAACCCTCTGGTTTATATAGGCACCAAAGAGGGTTAGGGTTACACAGAGTCGCTTACAATGGTAGAGGATCTACATATCTGTATCGCCAAGCTTCCCTTCCACGCCAAGGAAAGTCCCATCCGGACACGGGACGAAGTCTTCAATCTTGTATCTTCATCCAGGAGTCCGGTCGAAGATGATAGTTCGGCTTCCGGACACCCCCTAGTCCGGGACTCTCTCAATGCCGCTCGTGATGAGACCGTTTGCATGTTCGACCTGGCCATTTGTTTGGGGATGGTAGACGGAGGCATAATCGAGCTTAATGCCCATGTTGCCGCACCAAGTTTTTACTTCATCGGCTGTGAAGTTTGAGCCATTGTCAGTGATGATGTTGTGGGGGACGCCGTATCGGTGTACAACCTCGGATATGAAGTCTATCACTGGTCCGGATTCGGCCGTTTTGACTGGTTTGGCTTCTAGCCATTTGGTGAACTTGCCTACCATGACCAATAAGTATCTTTTCTTATGGCTTCCCCCCTTAAGTGGTCCGACCATATCCAGCCCCCAAACCGCGAAGGGCCAAGTGATGGGGATTGTTTGGAGAGCTGTAGGGGGCATGTGGCTCTGATTGGCAAAGAGCTGGCAACCGACGCAGTGTTGGACGAGGTCATGAGCGTCTGCTCGGGCTGTAGGCCAATAAAAGCCTGTGCAGAAGGCCTTGCTGACAAGGGCCCGAGCCGCAGTGTGGTGTCCGCCAAGTCCAGCATGGATTTCAGCCAAGAGTTGCCGCCCTTCCTCTTCGGAGATGCACCTTTGGATCACTCCGGTCGCACTTTTCTTATAGAGTTCCCCTTCATGGACTTTGTAAGCCTTAGAATGCCGCATGATGCAACGTGCTTCATTTTGGTCCTCAGGGAGCTCTTGCCTATTTAGGTAGGCCAAGAAAGGCTCGATCCACGAGGCGATTATAGCCATGATTTCGTGGGCCAAAGGTGTTATTTCAGTGGCGGAGCCTCCGATTATGTCTGATGGTTCGGAATATGGGGGTCTATTCGGATCCGTGCTAGTGTTGCCGGACTCCCCTTCCCATACCACGGATGGCTTGAATAGCCTTTCCAGGAATATGTTAGGTGGGACAGGGTCGCTTTTAACGCTGATGCGGGCAAGGATATCCGCCGCTTGATTGTTTTCTCGAGCCACATGGTGGAATTCGAGCCCCTCGAACCGAGCTGACATTTTGAGAACGGCATTAGGTAGGCTGCCATTTTCAGATCCTTGGCATCAAAGTCTCCGTTCATTTGTGATATTGCGAGGTTTGAATCCCCGCGCACCTCCAGGCGTTGAATGCCCATAGAGACTGCCATCCGAAGACCGTGCAACAGAGCCTCGTTGTCGGTGTCAAAAACGGCGGATCTCGGGTAGGGGGTCCCGAACTGTGCGTCTAGGCGGATGGTAACAGGAGACAAGGGACACGATGTTTTACCCAGGTTCGGGCCCTCTTGATGGAGGTAAAACCCTATGTCCTGCTTGATTAATATTGATGATGTGTGTTACAAGAGTAGATCTACCACGAGATCAAGGAGGCTAAACCCTAGAAGCTAGCCTATGGTATGATTGTTGTTCGTCCTATGGACTAAAGCCATCCGGTTTATATAGACACCGGAGAGGGCTAGGGTTACACAGAGTCGGTTACAATGGTAGGAGATCTACATATCCGTATCGCCAAGCTTGCCTTCCACGCCAAGGAAAGTCCCATCCGGACACGGGACGAAGTCTTCAATCTTGTATCTTCATAGTCTTGGAGTCCGGCCGATCATGATAGTTCGGCTATCCGGACACCCCCTAGTCCGGAACTCCCTCAGTAGCCCCTGAACCAGGCTTCAATGACGACGAGTCCGGCGCGCATGTTGTCTTCGGCATTGCAAGGCGGGTTCTTCCTCCGAATAATTTATAGAAGATTGTGAACACCAGGATAGTGTCCGGCTCTGCAAAAATAAATTCCACGTACCACCGTAGAGAGAATAATATTACACAAGTTCAATCTGCTGACGTATTTTGTGGCGTGACGTCACACCATTACCAAGCCTTTACTCGAATTGTTTTTATTGTATCACCTCAGCGCATTTAGCGAGGCGGTTTCCTTGGCACGTCTTGTCGAAGCAGAGATCGTGTTCCCCTTATTCCGGGATTCCCATCAATACGGACGTGGGTAACCCAACCGCGCCATTGATTGTGATGCTTGGGAGATAAGCGAGTTTTACCAGGCCGGTGGGGACACATGTTTTTGTCCGCCCATATAAGGGGATAAAGATCCAACCCTTTTACCTGCGCCTTCTTCCTCCTTGGCTTATCCATCTCCGCGAACTCGAGCTCCAGCGCCCAAGTCCGCACTTCTCACCTCAACCTTCTCCAACTATGTCCGGAGCGGGAGGCAAGTGGATGGCCTCCTCCGTCACGGAGGGGCAGATCCAGAAGCTGCGTGACGCCGGATATTTGTCCAGCGACATCGCGCACCGGCTCCCCGACGAGGGAGAGCTCATCCCACCCCCAGGCCCCATGAGAGGGTAGTATTTCTTCCCCATTTCCTCCGCGGACTGGGCTTCCCACTTCATCCCTTTGTCCGGGGGCTCATGTTCTACTACGGCCTAGATTTCCATGATCTGGCCCCGAATTTCATCCTCAACATCTCGGCGTTTATCGTCGTGTGCGAGGCCTTCCTCTGCATCCAGCCCCACTTCGGCTTGTGGCTCAAGACCTTCAGTGTCAAGCCGAAGGTTGTGAAGGGCAGCCAAGCGGAGTGCGGAGGCGCCATGGTGGGCAGGATGTCCCACGTTACGTGGCTGGAGGGCACTTTCGTGGAAACCATTAAGGGGTGGCAATCGGGGTGGTTCTACATCACCGAGCCGCGTGACCCTGATTGGGCAGCGGCCCCCGAATTCAGATCCGGCATCCCTACACGGCTCACCTCCTGGAAAGAGAGTGGCCGGATCTGGGGCGATTCGGAGGAGCTGACCGGACTCCAAGCCTGCATCCAAAAGCTGGTGGACAAGAAGCTCAAGCTTGTCAACGTAGTCCAGGTCATGCTCATCCGCCGGATTCTCCCGTGCCAACGACGGGGCTTCAACATGTGGGAGTTCGATCCGGCGCAGCACCAGACTCTGAGCGGGCTCTTCGACACTACGTACGAAGATGTCTGGAAGGTGCTGTTCAAGGGCGCCGAGGCTCCCGCATCCGCTACCGAAGATCGCGGATTCCGCTCGCAGCGTCCAGCTGACGAGGTAAGTGATTTTGCCACTTGTTTTCCATAGTTTGACTCTATGCGGGATCTAAACTCCCTTTACCTTTGACAGGACTGGCTGGCGAAGGCCGAACGGACTATCTGTCCGGCCCCATTACCAGAGGACCCAGCGGACGCCCGCCTAACGGGGCTGCTGGCTCCGGCACCCCACGTGGTGCCGGAGAAGAAGGCCAAGAAGAAGGCCACGGGGACTCGGAAGAGTTCCCGTTTTCAGGTGCTATCGGATGATGAATCCGAGGCCGACTCCTCCCACCAAGGCGAGGAGGAGAAGAAGAAAGCCTCTCCCCCAGCGGGGGGAGGGAAGAAAAGGAAGGCCTCCCCAACAAGGGAGGCCGAAGGGTCCAAGAAGGGAAAAACTCTTCCCCCGGACTGCTCCGCCAATGCCAGTGACGACGACGAGGACTGGCCTCCAAGGGCCAAGCCCCTGGCGAGATCGTAAGTATCCGGACTCCCGAATAACTTCAAGGTTTTTCTTTTTCGCCACATAATGTCTTTCTAATGCCGCATACAACCCTGCAGTCCGCCCAAGGATGATCTCCCCGCTTCGTCGAGCGGGTCCTTAGGTGCGTCGGATATGGATTCTCTTCCGACTGCCTCCACCCCCCGTGCCGCGGACGATGCCGAGGTGGGATCCCAGGAAGGGACCCACCAGGAGGAGGAGGCTCCGGAGGTGTCACAGGACAACCTCCCGGACTTTGCACCGGACTCGGCCCCGGAACCCACAGTGGCTCCGGAGTCCAGCGGTCGACCCCTTTGCAAGAAGGGAAAGACCGTGACGCCGGCTGCCTCCGTCCAACCGGAGGCGCCGGATAATTTGCTGGAGGCGCTCAACGGCGCCTCCATCGAAGAGGAACACCGCACTGTTATGAGTGCGGTGATTCAAAAGGTTCAGCTCGCCAAGAGTGGGCTGACCGAAGCCTGCAGCAGCCTTCTAACAGGCTTTGAGGTAAGAATTTCAATATGTATAAAATGGTACCGCATAGACAGTAGCCCCTGATGCTCGGTTCGGTGTTCGGAAAGAAAAGCCGGACTGAGGATCTAAAAAGATATACGCAGGAGTCATAATAAATATGTCAATATGGGATTGCAGGCTGCGCTGCTGACCTCTGCCGCACTGACTGCGGAGGTCAATACGTTGAAGGAAAGCCTCGAGCGGTCCGAGAACGAGCTCGGCCGTGCCAAGAAGCAGCTCGAGGACAAGGAAGGTGAGTAACACCTTACTAAAATTGTACCTTACAGAAAAGGATTTTGGTTGCAAAAAGAATGACAAGGATAACGTGGGTATTGCAGGGGCCACTAACGAGGTGGCGACCCTGAAAGAGGCGGTGGCCGCGGCTGAACGCAATGCGGCCGCGGAGCGCACCGAGCGAGAGAAGCAGGAGGCGCGGGTGGCGGAGGTATAACAAGAGCTCTAGGATCTCATGAAAAAACATGAGAGCCTGGAGCGTGACTCGAAGACTCAAGAGTCTGAGCTTGCAACGGCTCTTGAGAGTGCCAAAGCCGCTAAGGCCGAAGCCTACAAGGCCCTCCAGGAAATCGAGGCGTTGAAGAAAATAGCAGCGGGTAAGGCATTTTTCATGCAAAGTAAGCATGTGAGTGTTAATTACCTGTTGCTTACCCGAATTCGGAGCTCTCCAGGAGCGTTCGCAGATCTTCCTCGCAGCGTGTCCGATGCTGCCGCATTCTACCGGGCTGAGGAGGGGAGCTTAACGGAGAAGGTCTTCTGGTCTCAGTATGCTGAGGCCGGACATCCGGTGCCCCTTAGCGACCAGCTGAAGCAGCTGGTCGAGCTCCACAAGGCGGCTGAACAGGCCATGAAGGGCCTCATTGTTCGGCTGTGGCCTAAGGAGGCCATGCCTGGGAGCTACTTCGGCCTGGTGCGGCGGCTGGTGGATGCGTGCTCGTGGGTTGAAGTCATCAAGCACTCCGCCTGTATTGAAGGTGCCCGTCGGGCCCTTGCCCGCGCAAAGGTGCACTGGGGCAAGATGGATGCCCAGAAGCTTGTGACGGACCCGCCACCAGAGGGCAAGGAGCATCGCACGCCCGAGATGTATTATAAGAGTGTGCTGAAGGGCGCCCGCACTATTGCGGGTGAGTGCTCCAAAGATGTAATATTTGAGTAGACTCGCATTTTGTTATCCTGTGCGCTGAAAACTTAGTTCATATGCGCTAAGCAACGCTTGTTAATTTAAAATATTACCTTCTGTGTGGCTGTTTATCAAATCTGAGAGATGGCAAGTCGTCGGCTTCAGCCCCCATGCCACGAGTGCTGGGGTGTTCGGGATAAACTTGAGCACTCTTGTTCCCATTTTTGGGTCCATCTAGGGAGGCGCTCAACACAGCGAACAAGGCAACCGGACTTATAATGCTTGAACACTCTCACTTAGCCATAGAATTCTATAATTTTAAATTTCGGCGAAGCCCCTAGTCTTCGGAAGGCCGAATTTGGGGCGCTATCCACGCCTGGGCCGGACAAGATCCGGCTCCTCGCTCTAAGCGGCATAAGTCTTTAAGGACTCGCAAAAAACCTCTCGAACAGCGACCGGCTCTCGCCTCATCATGACGGTCAGTTTTAGCTTTCTCCACTGAGGCGTTAACCCAGCTCAACTGGGGCGCAATCGCAGTGGTTCTCCCAGTGCTACCTTAGCCGATACAACGGAACGTAAGGTACCAAAACATGGGAGCCGGGCAAACCCAACTATTGACCCAAGACATGATTCGGAGCCGATGCATATAGTGCTATAAGTTCGGGGTGCCGCACTTGTGAAAGTGTTCGGACTTATCACACCATGATGCGGGAAACATAAGCCCCTGGTGTATTTTAGCCGTACCAAAGTGTACGGATGCAACATGCCGTAAATGAACATATGTATAAAAAGTAAATGCAATTATAAGCAAAAAGGTGCTGCATTGTTTATTTAAGAAAGACTGCTGTAAGTGCAGAACGATACAGATGGTGCGATAAGCAAGGGATGGGACTGTTAAACATGTCCCCCTCCAGAGGTAGGCTGCCGAATGGTGCGTAAAACAGATTTAATGCTCGTAACGGAGACCACCTGGATATTCGTTGTAGCCTTTATCCTTCCCTGGCTGTTGCATCGTGAGTTCGGCAGGTCTGCTGCCGAACAGGGCCTCTAACGAACGGAGTCCTGTGGGTAAAAAAGGAAAAAGAAAAGGAAAAAGAACGACACACTTGAGAGCCCCTGGTGTGGTTGAGCTGCAGTCTGGGCCTATTGTGGTCGTGCCCCTTTCCCCACGCCCATGGTATCTTCAGAGCGTAATGGTGTATGCGAAGGACCTGTTTTGACGTTTTACAGGGGCTGGGGTTGGGGCCGCACTGCTACGCGTGCTCGGAACATGCCAGGTGGTCTTGTTGTAGGTTACTCCGGGCGCGCTTAGCTGTGTCCGACCGCTTAACGGCCGGACTCGAAAATTGCCTTAAGAGGCTGCATTGTACTTCTGCCGCGAGAGCCGCTATATGTTCCTCCGTTCGGAGAGAACGTTCAGTGTTTCCGTTGACCGTGATGACTCCTCGAGGGCCTGGCATCTTGAGCTTGAGGTATGCGTAGTGTGGCACCGCGTTGAACTTTACAAACGCGGTACGTCCGAGTAGGGCATGATAGCCGCTGCGGAACAGAACTATGTCAAAGATTAACTCCTCGCTTCGGAAGTTATCCGGGGATCCGAAGACCACTTCTAGTGTGACTGAGCCTGTACAATTGGCTTCTACTCCTGGTATGACGCCTTTAAAGGTCGTCTTGGTAGGTTTAATCCTTGAGGGGTCTATGCCCATTTTGCGCACTGTATCCTGATAAAGCAGGTTCAGGCTGCTTCCGCCGTCCATCAGGACTCTGGTGAGGTGAAATCCATCGACGATTGGGTCTAGGACCAATGCGGCGAATCCGCCGTGGCGGATGCTGGTGGGGTGGTCCCTTCGGTCAAAAGTGATCGGGCAGGAGGACCATGGATTGAACTTCGGGGCAACTGGCTCCATCGCGTATACATCCCTGAGTGCATGCTTCCGCTCCATTTTGGGTATGTGCATTGCGTATATCATGTTCACCGTTCGCACCTGTGGGGGGAAACCCTTCTGTCCTCTATTGTTCGGCGGTCGGGTCTCTTCCTCGTCATCGCTATGCATCCCCTTGTCATTGTTTTCGGCAATTAACTTGCCCGCCTGCTTGAATACCCAACAGTCCCTGTTGGTGTGGTTGGCTGGTTTTTCGGGGGTGCCGTGTATCTGGCACGAGCGATCGAGTATACGGTCCAAATTGGACGGACCCAGAGTAGTTCTTTTGGATGGCTTTTTCCGCTGACCGGGTTTAGAGCCTCTGAATCCGGCATTGACTGTTGTATCCTCACTATTGTCACCGTTGATGCGGCGTTTGTTTTTGTTACGACGCGACCTGCCATTTCAGTCCTTGAAATCTGGACTATCAGAATTTTTGCTGAGGTTGTTGCTGCGTGCTGCCAGTTGTCCTCACCCGCGCAGAAGCGGGTCATGAGTGATGTGAGGGCTGCCATGGATTTCGGCTATTCCTGTCCCAGGTGCCGGGCAAGCCACTCGTCGCGGATGTTATGCTTGAAGGCCGCGAGGGCCTCCGCATCCGGACAGTCGACGATTTGGTTTTTCTTGGTTAAGAACAGTGTCCAGAATTGTCTGGCCGATTCGTCTGGCTGCTGAATTATGTGGCTTAGGTCATCAGCGTCTGGTGGTCGCACATACGTGCCTTGGAAGTTATCGAGGAATGCGGCTTCCAGGTCTTCCCAACTCCCAATTGACTCTGCTGGCAAGTTGTTAAGCCAATGTCGGGCTGGTCCTTTAAGCTTGAGGGGGAGATATTTGATGGCGTGAAGATCATCACCGCGGGCCATGTGGATGTGAAGAAGATAGTCTTCGATCCAAACCGCGGGGTCTGTTGTGCCATCGTAAGATTTGATATTCACGGGTTTAAACCCATCGGGGATTTGATGATCCATTACTTCATCTGTGAAGCATAGTGGGTGTGCGGCGCCTCTGTACTCGGCGATATCACGACGGAGCTCAAAAGAGCTTTGTCTGTTTTGTTCGGCCCGGCCGGACTTACTGTGTCCGGCGCGACGGTTGTCGTCACGTACCATGGGGCACCTACGCGATCCATAGATCGATCTTGATTGTCTTGCCTTATCCTCCAATATATCTCAGAAGTCCGGAGTGTTCCCCTGTGGCCTTGTGATTTTTGAGCGATGCCAGGGTACGGGTCTAGTGAAGGGCCTAGAGGCCTCTCTGTCACGACCACGGGGTGGCTGGTCAGCCGTATTGTCTCCTGGTGATGCGGGTTCATACGCTTCCTCCTCTAATCGGGGGAGCAGCTTGCGTTTAGGGTAGCTTTTGGAGGGGCGTTCGAGCTCATGCTCTTCGGCCGCGAGGACTTCAGTCCATCTGTCGGCTAGCAGATCTTGATCAGCTCTAAGTTGTTGCTGCTTTTTCTTGAGGCTGTTCGCCGTGGCCATAAGCCTGCGTTTAAAACGCTCTTGTTCGACGGGATTCTCAGGCACGACGAATTCATCATCGTCGAGGCTTGCCTCGTCTCCGGAGGGAGGCATATAATCCTCTACCTCTTCTTCTGCCGCTCTCTCATGAGGGCTGGCGTCTCCATCCTCCTGCGCTGGATCTTGCTGGAGTGGGTTGTCCTCGGCACTGTCCGGCGTATTATTATCTCCGGTGCCGGAATCTTCATTCTTGCTGTGGCGGGATTTAGAGCGGCGCCGCTGACGCCGGCGCTTGGGCTGTTTCTTGGAGGGGTCATCCTCCGCTGTTCCTTCGCCATTCCCATCCTTTGGGATATCCACCATGTATATGTCATATGATGAGGTGGCTTTCCAGTGCCCGGTGGGCGCTGGTTCTTGGTCGTTTCTGGCATCGTCGTCCATACCATCGATGTCTTCAGAGTCGTAGACTAGCATGTCAGTTAGATCGTCGACAGCGGCTACCAAGTGGGTGGTGGGTGGGCTTTGAATTTCTTCGTCGTCCGCATCCCAACCGTCCTGACCGCAGTCCGGCCAGGGCTCTCCTGATAACGAGAGATACTTTAGCGAACTCAATATGTCGCCGAAAGGTGAGTGTTGAAAGATGTCCGCTGCGGTGAACTCCATGATCGGCGCCCAATCGGATTCGGTCGGAGGGGGCGCGGGAGGTTCTGAGTCCGGCGAGGAGTCCGGCACCTCGGAGTCACGAGCTTTATGAGGGACAAGGTCAGTGTTCGGCTCTATCGCCATAGAGGTTGCAGCCCCCGAGGCGGTGTCTAGCCATCCGTCCTCGATCTGCGCAGCCGGCTCCGAATTGAAGATCGGAGCAGGTTCGAGTGCGGCCTCCAGGGTATTGTCCAGCTGCAGAGCTAAACCATGCTCGCTGTGACAGTGCGGCATGCTCGGCTGTGGCTCGAATCCATCGAGGATCAAGTCCCCGCGGATGTCAGCGGTGAAGTTCAAACTTCCAAATCTGACCTGACGGTCAGGGGCGTAGCTTTCGATCTGCTCCAGACGGCCAAGCGAATTGGCCCGCAGTGCAAAGCCGCCGAATACGAAGATCTGTCCGGGGAGAAAGGTCTCACCCTGGACTGCATCGTTGATGATGGTCGAAGAAGCCATCGAGCCTATCGGTGACGACACAGAGGAACTCTCAATGAAAGCACCAATGTCGGTGTCAAAACCGGCGGATCTCGGGTAGGGGGTCCCGAACTGTGCGTCTAGGCGGATGGTAACAGGAGACAAGGGACACGATGTTTTACCCAGGTTCGGGCCCTCTTGATGGAGGTAAAACCCTACGTCCTGCTTGATTAATATTGATGATGTGTGTTACAAGAGTAGATCTACCACGAGATCAAGGAGGCTAAACCCTAGAAGCTAGCCTATGGTATGATTGTTGTTCGTCCTATGCACTAAAGCCATCCGGTTTATATAGACACCGGAGAGGGCTAGGGTTACACAGAGTCAGTTACAATGGTAGGAGATCTACATATCCGTATCGCCAAGCTTGCCTTCCACGCCAAGGAAAGTCCCATCCGGACACAGGACGAAGTCTTCAATCTTGTATCTTCATAGTCTTGGAGTCCGGCCGATCATGATAGTTCGGCTATCCGGACACCCCCTAGTCCGGAACTCCCTCACTCGTATTCGGCTGTGTTGTTGGAGTCTGTGTATAATATTTGGAGTACGTATTGGACCGTGTCTCCGGTGGGAGACGTCAGGACTACACCTACTCCCAATCCGGCCAGCATTTCAGAGCCGTTGAAGTGCATGATCCAGTTAGAGTACGCGTCGTACTCTTTAGGGAGTTCGGCTTCTGTCCATTCGGTGACAAAGTCAGCCGGTACTTGCGACTTGATGGCCCGCCGTGGCTTGTATGTTAGGTCGAACAGAAGTAGCTCGATGGCCCATTTAGCAATTCTGCCCATATCGTCGCGGTTATTTATTATGTAGTTGAGTGGTACTTCGGAGGCCACCGTAATTGAACACTCTTGAAAGTAGTGTCCTAGCTTCCGGGATGCCATGAAGACTGCGTATGCTATCTTTTGATAGTGTGGGTATCGTGATTTGCATGGGGTGAGGACCGTGGATACGTAATATACCTGCTTATGGAGTGGGAATTTGTATCCGTCAGCCTCTCATTCGACGATGAGCACTACGCTTACAACTTGATGTGTTGCAGCTATGTACAATAGCATAGGTTTGCTAGTATTTGGCGCTCTTAGGACTGGATTCCTGGCCAATAATGTCTTTATTTTGTCCAGGCCGGCCGCGGCCGCATCCGTCCACACGAAGTGTTCGGTGCGCCGAAGAAGGCGGTAAAGAGGTAATGCATTTTCTCCTAACCAGGAGATAAAGCAGCTTAAGGCAGCCATGCATCCTGCTAGTTTATGGATATGCTTGAGGTCTGTTGGTATAGCCAACTGCGACAGAGCTCGGATTTTTGCCGGGTTCGCTTCAATTCCCCTATTGGAAACAATGAAGCCGAGCAGCTTCCCAGAGGGCACGCTGAAAACACATTTTTCCGGGTTTTAGCTTGATGTCGTATGTTCGGAGGTTATCGAACATAAGCCTCAAGTTGTCTATTAGGGTTTCAACGTGTCTTGTTTTTATGACCACGTCGTCCACATATGCCTCCACTATTTTGCCGATTTGCTTTTCCAGGCATGGTTGAATCATGCGTTGATAGGTTGCGCCGGCATTTTTTAGCCCGAAAGGCATAGTGTTGAAGCAAAAAAGACCATATGGCATTATGAAAGATGTTGCCGCTTGGTCGGACTCTACCATCTTTATTTGATGGTATCCAGAGTATGCGTCCGAAAAACACAGTGAGTCGTGTCCTACGGTGGCGTCGATGATTTGGTCGATGCGAGGGAGGGGGAATGGATCCTTGGGGCAAGCCTTGCTGAGGTCTTTGAAGTCGACGCATAGGCGCCAGGATTTTTACTTCTTTGGTACCATTACCAGATTTGCCAGCCAATCCGGATGCTTGATATCTCTGATGAATCCGGCCTCGAGTAGCTTGGCTAGCTCTTCCCCATGGCCTGCCGCTTGGGCTCTAAGAAGCGCCTAAGAGTATGTTTGACAGGCTTGTATCCTTTCAGTATATTGAGGTTGTGTTCGGCCAGTCTGTGTGGGATGCCCGGCATGTCCGAAGGGTGCCAGGCGAAGATGTCCCAATTCTCGCGTAGGAATTCTCGTAGTGCGGCGTCCATTGTGGGGCTCAATTGTGTCCCAATGGAAGTTGTCTTCGTGGGGTTCGTTGGGTGGACCTGGAATTTGACTATCTCGTCTACGGGTTTGAATGAGGTGGACTTGGGTCGCTTGTCGAGTATTACGTTGTCTCTGTCCATGGTGGCATGCAGTGTTGTTAGTTCTTCGGCTGCTAGAGCTTCGGATAATGCTTCCAGGGCTAGTGCTGCGGTTTTGTCTTCGGCGCGAAGTGCGACGTCCGAATCACTGGCTAGAGTGATGATTCCATTGGGTCCGGGCATTTTAAGCTTCATGTACTCATAATGGGGTATAGCTTGAAAGCTTGTGAACGTGTCCCGCCCTAAAAGGCCATGGTATCCGCTGCTGAAGGGACCACATGGAATGTGATTTCTTCGGACCTGTAATTCTCCGGAGTGCCGAATACCACATCGAGTGTGATTTTTCCCGCACACCATGCTTCCCGACTAGAGATGATTCCCCTGAAGGTTGTGCCTCTTTGCTCAATGCAGCTTTTATCAATTTCCATCTTGTTGAGTGTTTCTTCGTAGATCAAGTTTAATCCTCTTCTGGCGTCCATGAGTACTTTAGTGAGCCGAAAGCTGTCCATGATTGGGCTAAGGACCAAAGCGGCTGGTACCCGGACTGTCTGGAATTCAGGTTCATCACTTGCATTGAAAGTTATAGCAGTGTCATTCCACGGATTTATTTTTGCCACGTGGAAGATTTCAGCGGAGTTTCGATGAGCTCGCTTGTGCCTATTGTTTGAGGCAAAAGTCTCGAAGACTGTTAGTACCGTATTGTTTTCTTTGGCGGGATGTTGTTGTGCTTTATGGCTTACAAGAAGATCCTCGCCACTTTTTGCTACCTGCTGAAGTATCCAACATGCTCTAAGGCTATGTGTTGGTTTAGTGTCCGGCGTCCTGTGGAGTTTACATGGCCCATTGAGCCATTCTTCCAATACGGTTCCACGCCCTAGGGTGGGCTTTGGTTTCTTGGGGATTGGGTCGGCTGACTTACAAGAGTTCTCCCATTTAGCTCAGACAAAGGTTTTAGTGAGAGCCGGACTATCCCAAAATTCTGTTTGGGTTTTCCAGGCGCTTTCCATTGCACAATACTTCTGTACTATGGTTGCTAAGTCTGTACTATGTCACGGCGACTTATAGCATTAAGGATTCCTTTGTTCGTGCAGTTTTTGCAGAAAAGTGAGACCGCGTCCACCTCACGACAATCCTTGACCTTGTTTAGCACAAGGAGGAATCTGGCCCAGTAGCGATGTACTGTCTCTTGGGGCTCTTGTCTGATATGGGAGAGAAGGTTTATGTCCAGGTGGGTGGGTGTAGCTGAATCTGCATTCTGATCCGATCTAACGCCCTGGGGCAGGGGAGCTTCCGGGCTTGACAGCTCGGGATCCGGGGCGCTGCCCAATTTTTCCGGCCCAATACCCGATTCTAAGTTCGGGGTCTGGGTCATGTCTTCCCGTGAGCGGGTGTTCGGCTCAGGGAGCTCGGTGATCCGGACATAGTTCGTCCTCACAATAGAGGGATAATCCGTATGTGGCTCCTCCACTACCGCTATCTCGTGGGTGACCGGCGGGGATTTAATATCCCTTTGGTCGGGTTTAAGCCCAATCCGGTCATAGTCTATGGCGACTGCCAAAGCAGCGATGCGATCCAAGAGCTCATTAAGGGAGGAGAGCTCCATTGGATCCATCTGTTCAGCGAGTTCCGAATTGACGTGGAGGCTATTCATGATGACCCGAGAGGTCATCGTCGGTGCGACAACCGATTGGGCGTTACAAGAGTTGATCTACCACGAGATCATAGAGGCTAAACCCTAGAAGCTAGCCTATGATGATTATGATTCTGTCTCTAAGGACTAAACTCTCCGGTTTATATAGACACCGGCGAGGGCTAGGGTTTACCTGGAGTCGGTAAAGAAGGAAATATAATATCCAGATCGCCAAGCTTGTCTTCCACGCAAAGGAGAGTTCCATCCGGACACGGGACAAAGTCTTGAGTCTTGTATCTTCATGCTCCTATAGTCCGACCAAAGTATATAGTCCGGCTGTCCGGATACCCCCTAATCCAGGATTCCCTCAGGGGCTACTAGATTTGATCTACAAAACTATTTCAAGTCTACATCACATTCCATTCTATCATGTCCAGTAAACTTGGCGGCTAATGGAAGCATATTCATATGAATAGAGCTATAATGTTTACCTCAAAGCGCTGCTTCATCAAATTCACTAAGCCGGCTTCAAAATCATGGCTTGTGTGCAGGTGGTCCAAATACCCAGAGTGGATCTCTTGGGTGATAAATTGGGCATAACTCTCCAAGTTGACTGACCATTTGTTTTTATCAGCAACAGAAACTTCTTCCTTCGCACTATGCTTTGCCAAGACAGTGGGGTTGCCTGGCGCCGTATAACCATGCCCAGTGATGGTAACATCATCAGCCTTTTCTTCATTAGGCTTGATGGGGCTTGGCGGCTTAATGGGACTTGGTGGCTTGGTGGTGGGTGGATCAATGTCCATCTGGTCCATATCAACGTTGTGCTCGACCAGTGGAGGTTCATCGGTTGTGGATTCAGGGGCATGGTGGGAGGTCTCTGTTGACTGCTGCTCCAGCTCAAAAGGATTTTCAGTGGTTTTTGTTATCTTCATTTTCTTGCTGGGCTTTGCCATAGCTCTGCAAATGAAACATAAGATGAGGTTAACACAACGATTGAACATATAATTGATAGTAGAAACTTTGCAATCTTACCTAGGCACAGGTTTGAAGGCTCGGACATGAGTTCCCGTTGAGTCGCCAGAGGAGGACTGAAATGTTCCCTGGCAATTTGAATTGGAGGGATTAAGAGGTTGTCGAAAAAGACAAGCCTTGGGACAAGTTAAGTCAAAAATTGTTGAGACCTCTGTACGATGCTTGAGGGAGCTAGAGTGTTCGGTAAGCTGGAGGAAAGGACTCCACTTCTGTTGTTCCGGGTTGTGCGGCGAGCTTTTTGTTGCTGCTTCTTCAAAATAAAGTTGAGATCCAAATAAGCCAAAGGATGAGAAAACCCTACTTTCCGGCTTGCTTGGCGAGTTTTCTGTTTTGGCAGAGATTCTGAGCTGGAGGAAAGAACAATTACCTCTTTGTCGCCCGCACGGCTGGCTCCCGCTTCATCCTAATAATAGTCATCATCAATGAGATGTATAAAAAAATGAGCCAAGAGAATCAAGTTCTATCTCCGACTCATCACCATCACCATTGTCATCCAAGTTCAGTAACTCGGAAGGATCGGTCTTCTTCTTGGCAGGCTTTTTGGTGACCCTTGTCTTGGTCCGGGTTGGCTTGGCCGGCTTGTATTGCCCCTTCTTCATCCAAAAATGAGAATCGGCCTATGGAGGTCAGATGATCATAAGTGAACAGTGTTAATGAAAACATGATTCAAATTGGAAACATGATGTGCAACACTTACAGCTGGCGGCTGGTTGGAAGTGCAGAAAGGACTAAGTCCGGTTTTACTGCATTCTTCCTAGCTTTCATTCAACAAAGCTTTGGTCGCTTCATTGACTTCAGTGTCAGACAATTGGATTTTGCAATGGCGTTGGTGGTATTTAAAGTTGCCGGTGTACTCGCACATTAAACCGGGGCGGGGGCTTAAGGGCATGATCCTCCAGGAGACCCAGCACTGAACAAGGTCAATGTCAGTTAAGCCGTTAGTCATGAAGGCTCTGATCTTTGAAAAGGTGGGCGCATACTTGGCATGTTCATTTGTGCTGATCTGCTATGGGAGCGGATGTGTGTTGCTGAGCTGGTGTTCACGATAACCAGGCTTGGCAATAGAACCAAGTATGGTTCCAGTTTCTGAATTGAAACCCCGCCTAGTTCCAAGATGGGCCCGTCGGTGAAGTCCGTCTGTCGGTTCAGATAATAAAATTACCTGAACAGTTTGACAGTAGGTTGCTCTTGAAGATAAGCTTCACAAAAGACTTGGAAGTTGCAAATATTCGACACAGAATTGGGCCCAATGTATTGAGGACGAAGTTGGAAAAACTGTAACACGTCTCGGAAGAACTTTGAGTTAGGCGGGCTAAAGCCCCGAATCATGTGATCAGTAAAAGCAGTTAGTTCTCCTTCCTTGGGCTCAGGAGGATTTTCGGTGCCTGGAACCCTCTAGTGGATGTCCTCTTTCATGGCTAAGACGCCAGTGGCAACAAAGTTGTTCAAACCTTCCTTGGTACCCGGGATGATGCCCAGTTGCATGCAGTGAATGTCTTAGTCATTTTTTATGGCGCTCTGAAAAGAAAATTTTGCCGGTTTAAGATTATGTTGTTAATCCGGTTGCAGGTTCAAGGATGAGAACCATAAACATGTAGTGTATTAAGCCGGAGGATAGTGTTGAAGTTATGCAAGACAACGTAATGGCGGCTTAAGAGGGGACTAATGGTGCCTGGTGGGTTATGGTTTATAAGTTAAGCCACCCACACTACTATCAAATTTCAGATCTATGAGTGGAAAAATTGCTAAGTGTTGGATAAACAGCTTTCACAGATCGGTGCTATAATTTTGGATCTACGACAATTCATATAAAGAAGAAAATTCTAAACCTAAGTGGTGACAGCGGAGCAGTTCGGGCAATTTCTATAAAATAAAGCTACCACCATGCTCAAAAAAGATATAAGTGAAGCACAAGAGCAAATTGGCTAGCTCAAAAGATATATGTGAAGCACATATAGTATTCTAATAAATCATGATTCATGCATGTCCCTCTCAAAAGGTGGGTACAGCAAGGATGATTGTGGCAAACTAAAAAACAAAGACTCATATCATACAGCACGCTCCAAGCAAACACATATCATGTGGTCAATATAGCCTCAAGTAAACTTACCAGTGGATTGAAGACGAAAGAGGGGATGCCATCAGGGGCATCCCCAAGCTTAGATGCTTGGTTGGCCTTGAATATTACCTTGGGGTGCCTTGGGCATCCCCAAGCTTAGGCTCTTGCCACTCCTTTTTACATAGTCCATCAAATCTCTACACAAAACTTGAAAACTTCACAACACAAAACTCAACAGAAAACTCATGAGATCCGTTAGTACAAGAAAATAAATCACCGCTTTTTGGTACTGTTGTGAGATCATTCTTTATTTATATTGGTGTAATATCTACTGTATTCCAACTTTTCCACGGTTCATACCCCCCGATACTACCCATAGATTCATCAAAATTAGAAAACAACACATAGAAAACAAAATTTGTCAAAAACAGAACAGTCTATAGAAATCTGTAAAATTCGTATACTTTTGTAACTCCAAAAATACTGAAAAATTAGGACAATTGAGGCAATTCATATATCAATCTTATGTAAAACATTCAAGAATTTATCACACCAGAAGCTCAGATCATTTCTATTTTTTAGCAAGATCAAATCAACGATATACCAAAGTATCCCAAAGGTCTTATTTGGCTCACACACTAATTAAAACACCAAAACACAATTACTAAGAGGTAATAAAGTGTATTATCGTAAAAACAGGAAGGAAAAATATTGGGTTGTCTCCCAACAAGCGCTTTTCTTTAAAGCCTTTTAGTTAGGCGTTGATAATTTTAATGATGCTCACCTAAAAGATAGAAAATGAAACACGAAGAGAGTATCATGTAGCATGTGAAAAACAAGTTTAAGTTTAACATACTTCCTATGCATAGGGATTTTATAGCGAAAAGATTTATCAATACAAGCAAAAACTAGCATATGCAAGGAAGAAGAAAGAAACAATAGCAATCTCAATATAACGAGAGGTAATCTAGTAACACGAAAATTTCTACAACCATATTTTCCTATCTCATAATAATTACATTTAGGATCATAATCAAATTCAACAATATAACTATCACATAAAATTTTCTCTACATGATCCATATGCATGCAAAGTTGACACTCTTCCAAAATAGTGGGATTATCACCAAATAAAGTCATGACCTGACCAAGCCCACTTTTATCAAAAATTTCATCAGATTGATCATTCTCCAAAGTAGTGGGATCATCGTTACCTAGAGCTGACACTCTTCCAAACCCACTTTCAATATTATTGCAAACATATTTATCATGAGGCTTAAAATTTTTTTTAAGATCATAAGAAGAATCACCCCAATGATGATCATTGCAATAAGTAGCGGACATAGCAAAACTAGCATCCCCAAGCTTGGGGTTTTGCATATTATTAGCACAACTGACATTAATATAATTTATAATAACATCATTGCAATCATGCTTTTGATTCAAGGAATTATCAAGTATGGGTGCAATAGCAATAATCTCATGCTTAACATAAGGAACTATAGCAAATTCATCTCCATAAATATTGGCATCATGGCCATAAGAATAGCAAGCATCATGTTTATCAAGGGATATTTCAATCCAATCAATAGAATCCGAATTATCTATAGATTCATGCATATCATTAATTTCTTCCTAACCAACAGTCATTCTCTCAAAAATTCCTTAACATTGGCATTATGAGCATAGTTTTCATAGCAATATTTAAGTATGTCAAAATTTTCAGATTTATAGAGAGTAATATCATACTTTTAAATTAAAGAAGCAACTTCATAAGCACCCTCAAAAGCAACAAATTCTTCAATTTGTTCGATATCATAGTAACTATAAACACCCTTTTCATAGGAAGATAAGATTTCATTATCATTAAACTCACATAGGTAGGGAAGGGTTTTTTAGAGTTCTTAGAGCAACAGGTAAATCACAAAGTTCACAAAGATTCCAAGCATAACATAGCAAAAAAATTATTTGATTCCATAAGAGTCTCCCTTTTTCAAACAAACAATGACGCACAAAATGAGCATGCTCATCTAAAGATTTTCCCTGAACTAAACTAGTTGGGGTTTCAGTACGAGCACATATGGATCGAAGATGATCCAAGTAGAAAGTGGATCCATAAACCTTATTGTTTTTGATTTTTAATAAATACACAATTATACCAAGCGAATGAGCAAACAAACCAAGTAAGACATAAGGGCAAACGAAAAGCGAACAAAAGAAGGCGAATAAAACGGGAAATATTTTTGTGTTTTTGGGAAAACGTTCTAGAAGTGGGGGAGAGGAAAATGGCAAATAGTGTAATGCAAGAGATGAGAGTTTATGGAGGGTAATTGGTAGGCTTGATTTAGAACCTCCCCCCGCAACGGCGCCAGCAATTGGCAAGTTGACGGGAGGCAAATCTTGACTTGGTGTGAATCCTCCCCGGCAACGGCGCCAGAAATTCTTCCTACTACTCCTTGAGCGTGCGTTGGTTTTTCCCTTAAAGAGGAAAGGTGATGCAACAAAGTAGAGATAAGTATTTCCCTCGGTTTGAGAACCAAGGTATCAATCCAGTAGGAGGTACACGCAAGTCTCCAATCTATGCACCTGCACAAACAATCAAACACTTGCACCCAACGCGATAAATGGGTTGTCAATCCCTTCACGGTCGCTTGCAAGGATGAGATCTGATAGAGATGGATATAAAAGGTTACTAAAACGTACAAGAAAGTAAAAACAAATAAATTGCAGCAAGATATTTTTGGGTTTTTTTGGTTTATAGAACTAAAAATATATGATGGAAAATAGACCCGGGGCCATAGGTTTCACTAGAGGCTTCTCTCTTGAAAGAAAGCATACGGTGGGTGAACAAATTACTATCGAGCAATTCATAGAAAAGTGGAAAGTTATGATGATACCTAAGGCCATGATTATGAATATAGGCATCACATCTGTATCAAGTAGACCGACTACTGCATGCATCTACTACTATTACTCCACACATTGACCTCTATCCATCATGCATCTAGAGTATTAAGTTCATAAGAACGGAGTAACGCCTTAAGCAATATGACATGATGTAGAGGGATAAACTCAAGCAATATGATGAAAACCCCATCTTTTATCCTTGATGGCAACAATACAAATACATGCCTCGCTACCCCTACTTTGTCACTGGGTGAGGACACCGCAAGATTGAACCCAAAACTAAGAACCTCTCCCATTGGAAGAAGAACCAATCTAGTTGGCCAAACCAAATCGATAATTTGAATAGAAATACAAAGATATCAAATCATGCATATAAGAATTCAGAAAAGACTCAAATAATATTCATATGTAATCTTATCATAAATCCACAATTTATCGGATCTCGACAAACACACCGCAAAACAATATTACATCGGATAGATCTCCAATAACATCGAGGAGAACATTGTATTAAAGATCAAAGAGGGAGAAGAAGCCATCTAGCTACTAGCTATGGACCCATAGGTCTATGGTAAACTAGTCACGCTTCATCGGAAGGGCAATATGGTTCATGTAGAAGCCCTCCGCGATCGAATCCCCCTTTGGAAGGGTGCCGGAAAAGGCCCCAAGATGGGATCTCATGGGAACAGAAGCTTACGACGGCGGAAAAGTATTTTGGTGGACGTTTTGGTGCCCCCCTAGGGCGCACCCCTAAGGCTTGTGGCCTCCTCGGGGGTCTCCTGGCCCTCTCTCCAAGTTACGTGGGTGTCTTCTGGTCCAAGAAAAATCATCATGAAAGTTTTATTCTATTTGAACTCCATTTGATATTCCTTTTCTGTAAAACTCAAAAACAAGAAAAAAGCAAAAACTGGCACTTGGCTCTAGGTTAATAAGTTAGTCCCAAAAATAATATAAAATAGAATATTAATGCATATATGTTGGTGGGAAACGACACCTATGGGATCACTAGGATCCCTTCTACGGTTGCGGGGCGCGGGGATCGTGAGAAGAGCAGCACTAGTAGACAACACAAAGGGATTTACCCAGGTTCGGGCCGCAAAGATGCGTAAAACCCTACTATCCTGCTTTGGTGAATGTATTTAGAGTGCTTCAGCTCTTGAACTAGCTCTGGGTGATGTGTGGTTCCAAAGAGCCGAATCCTTTCCTAGTGTGCCATGGGCCTCCTTTTATAGGCGAAAGGGGCTGCCAAAGTGGCACATAGGAGGTGGAAAGTGCTACAGCGTTGCGAGCTTATCACTCATATTACAGGACAAGGCGCATTTAATGCGTGGCTTAGGTGTCCTCTCGCTTTATTGGGGACGGAGGCGAGGCCCGTCCCGTCCGTCGCCGCTCCTCCTTGCTTCGACACACGCCCTGGCCAGCGATGCATGCGGTGCCATGTAGGCAGGCAGGCAGCTGAGGTGGGGCGGTGGTGGAGCCTCCACGAAGGATTGCATGCTGCCACGCAGGTGCCTGCCCAGCTGGTTGGGTCGGCAGCTGCATGCGAACGGCGGTGAAGACTTGGCTGGTAGTGGCCCTGCCGATACGCTTGGCGAGGGTCTTGCTAGGTGGCCCGGCAAGGATCTTGCCGTGGCGCGCAGGCGTCCCCGACAAGGATCCTGCCGGGGGTCTTGTGGGTTTCTTCGGTGAGGATGGTTGCCTCCCTATCCTCATTTGATCTTGAGCATTCTATGTCTTCACAAAGATCTGCATGCCACCATAGAGGTGCCTCCCAAGCCCTGTCCCAATGCATTTGTTTAGCGTTGGTGGCCTCAAAGGTGGCTCGCTCGGTTGGTGGGGGCGGGCTCACCCAGCAAGGGTCTTGCCGGAGCCGTTAAGGCTCCCTCGGCAAGAGTCCTTGCCGGGGAGAAACCTGATCCGTCCATCTGATCTTCGTGGCCTTGGTTCTTGTCGTTGCTTTGTTTTCCTTATGGCTTCGGCTTCTCTCTGGCTTCCCTTTCCTGTCCTGTTATGCGTGGCCATGGTGGGAGGCTCTAACTGCCCGTGCACAAGTAAAGGGGTCAAAAGCAGAGCCCCTACTTTTGTACACCGATAGGAGCCCCCGGGCCCGGGCCATACATAAGCACAGCACGTTGTTGGCCAGGCCCAGAATGGTGCGCGGGCAGTTGGGGCGGATTTTTACCGCAGCCACTGTTCCGTCCGCTGCACTTCCCCATGACCTGCGTTGAACGCGCGACGTGGGGGTCGTGCGCGCGCATGATGTGGGAGGCATTCGTGGGACAGTGCTCGCACGCATGCGTCGCTTCGTAGTTAATGGGAAAGGAGGCGGACCGCGCCTTCCCCATAAAAAGGAATAACCGTGGGCGCGCTTCTCACTTTGCCCCTTCCCTGCACCTTCCTCCAATCTCAGAACCGCTGCCCCCTTCTTCTCGAGCCTCTCTGCTCTCCTCCATCACCACCGCGCTTTCGCCATCCTCTGCTTTTCCGCTCCCCGCAGCTGCCATGGCGCCCAAGTCCACCAAGAGCATGGGAGCGGCGAAGGATTCCGGCGTGTTGGAGCAGTCGGAGAGTGAGCTGGTGGTGCGGCGGGCGCAGTCCGCCTCTTTCCCCTCGACAGTTGGCATGCCCGAGCTTCAGGAGATGTTCAAGTGTTTGTGGGGCGTGAAGACGGGGGGAGAGAAGAAGGGGCATCCGGGCACGACCGTCGTCCCTACCAGCGTTGGGCCCTCCCCGCATCAGTACCCCTTCTTCGTCGACTATTTCTCTTGCGGGCTCTGTCCTCCCTTCTCCGATTTCTTCAAGGACATCATCCACACCTATGGCTTCTGCCTTTTGGATTTCACTCTGAATGTCGTGGCGTGCATGGCCCTCTTTGCCCATATTTGCGAGGGCTTCGTCGGGGTGTACCCCAACACATCGCTCTTCCACCATTACTTCTCCCCTCGGATCCAAAAAGGGGGCGCCATTGCTGGCTGTGTCGCCTGGATCCCGAGGGACAAGGGGGCGTACCCGGATGGCGACACGAAGGAGAGGTGGGAAGAATGGCGGGGCCGGTGGTGCTGGGTTGAGGAGAAAGACCAGCCAGCGTTCTGCGAGGTTTGCCAGAAGCCACCGGTCCGTGGCAGCGACTGGGGCGACGTCGACGCCGACGACGCGAGGCTCACGATCACCACCACCAGGATTCTTTGGCTTACCCAGGCTGGGCTCACCCTCGAGATGATTTGGGCGGACTTCATCCGCCGCAGGATTGCCCCTCTGCACAACAAGGGGAGGCCAGCCTAGCTATTCGTGAATGCCGTCGACATTATGAGGTTCCGTCCCGGCCTCGACAACAACCTGACGGTGCTGCGGCACGCCCATCTTTGCCAGCGAATCTTCCAGCTCGAGGTTGACAACGCGGGCGAGGTCGAGCGGTCTGGCAAGCTTGCCAGGGCTGCCGCGAAGGCCGGCAAGGTCGACAAGGAGCTTGTCTTCAAGCTGCCGGCGGGGGTGGTCCCGCTGAGCAACAACTCTCGTCGGAACGAGATCATCGCCATGATGCCGCTCTTCAACGCGCATGGCCTCGACCCGAACTAGGTCGAGCTGGACGAGCCCGTGGTGCAGGAGTTCTTCGACACTCTGCACGAGATATACATCACCGACGTGCCGTGGCTCATCGAGGACACCTCCCTGAAGGAGCTGGACTATATTGTCGCCAGGGTGGAGGAGGCGAGGCTTGCCGAAGAGGAGGCAAAGCTCGTCAAGGAGGCAGGCAGCACCGGCGGCATGGTGGACAATGCCGCGACGGAGGCGGAGGAGGGGGAGCTCGCCCGGTGGGCTACAACCGCTGGGGAGGCCAGCGGTGCCGACACCGGGGCTCCCCTCGTCTCAGATGCCGCCGATGGGTCGTCGGAGGAGGATGGCAAGGAGGGGAGGGCCGCGACCACTGATCCCTCGATCACCGGAAAAAGGTGGGTCCTGCGGTGGGCCACCTCCGGCGAGCCGGTCCGCCTCGACCAGGCCGTGCAGCTGTGACAAGCCCAAGAAGCGTCCGTGCGCCAGACGAGGGCGGTGGTGATGAAGAAAACGACGAAAGTCGTGGCGCCAAACAAGAGGACATCTACTTCTTCATCGTCCAAGCGAGCTCGGACGCCATCGCCTCCCCCCTCGCCGGCAAACATCGACGCGGGGATTGGGGGTGACTTGTTTGACTTCGGGCCTCTCAGCCCGGAGAGGGAGCTCGGGCCTCTCAGCTTGGAGCGGAAGAGGAAAGCAACAGAGGAGGAGGAGGAAGAGAACGAAGAGTAAGCCTCTGCTTTCCTTCCTCATTTCTCACACCTCCCCTGATGGTATTGCTCATTTGTTTGCATCTTGCAGGGATGTGGAGACGCTGGCCCAAAGGATCAAGAGGGCCAGGACTTCGGCGAGTGGCCAGCCCCCGGCAGGCACCTCCAGGACAGGTGGTGTCGAGCAGCCCAGACAGTAGCCCCCAGCGTGAGTCCATCACCCAGCCTCTATCAACGTGCGTCGAGCACGATGCTTTAGTATTAACCGTGCCGTGGATGCAGGAGAGGAGCAACACCAAAGTGAGCCACAGAGGGCTTCTCTGATCGTGCCGCCTCCGTCAACTACACCACCCCTAGGGGTGTCCCCGGCAAGGACACCAAGCACCGGGGCCGTGCACATGGAGGAGGAGGAGAACGCAGGTGCTGGTGGCTTTGCTTCGAAGCAAGATCTTGGCGGAGAAGAGGCTTCCGCCTCTCGGCCCGGCATGGGTAAGCTACTCGCTCTCCACTTTTTTCTTGCATTCTTCTTGTTCTCTTTTCCTTATTGGCCTTCGATCTTGGCTTTGCCCTGTCTCTTTCTTGGTGTCCAGACCCCTCCTCAGAGGACGTCGACCCCACCATCAAGGACGTCGCCGCGGATGCCGCGACAGAGGCGGAGAAGATTGCTGCCGAGGAGAGCGCCAGGGGCACCGCCGAGGATGCCGCCAAGGGGCCCGCTGAAGAGCCCGGCAAGGGGCCCACCGAGGGGGCCGGCAAGGCCACTGCCGAGGAGGTGGCGGTCAACGACTTGCCCTCCTCCTCTGCTACGTCTGGCTCCGACAGGTACCTGAGGGTGAGCGATGACCTCTTCATTCAACTCCTTGGTGGGTCGAGCACAAGGGCCCCCTTTGAGGGAGAGGTGTTCGACGAGGAGGTGCTTGCCGCCT
This sequence comes from Triticum aestivum, assembly GCF_018294505.1. NCBI lineage: Eukaryota > Viridiplantae > Streptophyta > Magnoliopsida > Poales > Poaceae > Triticum > Triticum aestivum. Next base: position 374,519,206 of record NC_057801.1, on the reverse strand, counting down.
TGAGGTCATTGACGAGCCCGGCGTTGGTGGCGCTGGCTCCCAGGAGGAGCTGCTGCTCCAGGACATGGGCGCCAGCTATCGGAAGCTTCAAGCGCTCCACCGCGCCTGTATGGACAAGGCCAAGTCTAGGACGGAGATGCTGGAGAAGGCGGAGGTGGACTTTGAAGGGCGCGTTGCCGAGGCGCAAGACTGGTTCCGCCAGGCTCAGGTCGAGCTGAAGGCTGCCCAGGGCGAGCTGGCCAACCGTGAGGTGGAGCTCGCCCTGAAGCTGGCCGACATCGAGAAGGTCCAGGAGACGGCGAAGAAGTTGGCCGACGAAGCCGAAGCCGTCCGGTCCCAGCACGAGCCCGCCCTGAAGACCCAGGAGGAGGACCTTGCCGAGCGTGAGGAGAAGCTTGCCGCCACGCTCCGCGACAAGGACAAAGAGGTGGACAAGCTCGTTCTGCAGCGGACCCAAGAGCTGGAGTGGAGGCATCAGGAGGCACTTAACGCCCTGGCTTAGGCCCATGCCGGCAAGGTGAAGGAGCTGGAGGAGAAAGCTCTGAAGCTGGCCCAAGAGAAGCACACGCTCAATGGTGGTCTGACGGTGGCGCAGGGCGAGGTCATCAGCAAGCCTGGAGAGCTCTCCGAGGCCAACATCTCCATCAAAGATCTCAAGCTGAAGCTGGGAGAGCTCGAGGAGACACTGTTGGGGGCCTTGACCCGGGAGGGTCTCCTGACCAAGGAGCTAGAGACGGAGAAGCAGCTGCTGAGGAACGAGACCGCCAACCTCAAGGACTACAAGGCAGGCGAGAAACGCTAGCTCGGGCGCCTTGCCGCCGTTGCAAATTCGGCCGCCGATCAGCTGGCCATTATGGGGATGCCGGAGATGGGGTACGCCCCTGAAGCAAGCCTGAGCCCCAACGCCAACCTGACCATATACTTTGAGAAGGTTGTCGGTGCCCTGAAGCGGCTTCATTCCAACCGGGCAGCCACCCTAGCCGAGGAATCCCGGAGACTCTGCCGGGAGACCATGACCAGGTTGCTCACCAAGATCGCACACTGGCACCCCGACCTCGACTTTGGAGTTGTGCTGAAGAGCTTGCCGGAGGATGCCGAAATCGCGGCACTCAATGAGCGTATCCAGCCCATCCTCGGCCGCATCGACAAAATCAAGAGGGTGGAGGGCCAGCGCCGGGACTAGGCATCCCATTCTCCGTCGCCACTCCAGGTTCATGACCAAGACAATGCTATCTTTAGTTAGAACCATGGCGGCAATTTGTATAACATAACTCTGTAGTGCTCCTGAAACTATGCATGTTATTTTCCTATTCAATTCTCCTTTGTATGTCCACCCCACGTCAACTGGGTAAGCTTGCCGGCACGTAAACCCAGGGCGGCGCTTTGAGGACGGATCCTCATTATCCTACCGGGTGTGCTTGTTGCCGGGCAAAGCACCTTACCGCCCTTGGCGCGGACGCTCGATCTGTCGAGCTTGACTTGAGTCAGAACCGAGAGCGTTGCTGACGGCGAAAGGTGACCCTGCCGCTCTCGACGTGGCCGCTTGAACTATTAAGTGGACTCGAAACAGGACAAGGGCGTTGCCAATCGCAGGAGGGCCCCTCTGCGTATAGGCTTCCCATACATAGGCCGAACCGTCGAGGATAATAACCTTATATTTAAGGAGACAAACTCAAAATTCAGCATGACTTAGCTCTCTCGCCGCCGCCTCGGCGTCCTTCATGCCAACGGCAGTGTTGCCTTCTTGGTCGCCTTCCCCGCAGGAGCCGTGGCGATGGAGAACCACTAGGTCGACTGCTAGGCCAAATCCTCACGATTGCGCTCCCCTACCTGGCACACCAAAGATGTCGGTGGGAAACGACACCTATGGGATCACTGGGATCCCTTCTACAGTTGCGGGGCGCGGGGATCGTGAGAAGAGCGGGACTAGTAGACAACAGAAAGGGATTTACCCAGGTTCGGGCCGCAAAGATGCATAAAACCCTACGATCCTGCTTTGGTGGATGTATTTAGTGTTCTTGAGCTCTTGAACTAGCTCCGGGTGTTGTGTGGTTCCAAAGAGTCGAATCCTTTCCTAGTGTGCCATGGGCCTCCTTTTATAGGCGAAAGGGGCTGCCAAAGTGGCACACAGGAGGTGCAAAGTGCTACAGCGTTGCGAGCTTATCGCTCGTATTACAGGACAAGGTGCATTTAATGCATGGCTTAGGTGTCCTCTCGCTTTATTGGGGACGGGGGCGAGGCCCGTCCTGTCCGTCGCCTCTCCTCCTCGCTTCGACACACGCCCTGGGCAGCGATGCATGCGGTGCCATGTAGGTAGGCAGGCAGTTGAGGTGGCGCAGTGGTAGAGCCTCCACGAAGGATTGCATGCTGCCACGTAGGTGCCTGCCCAGCTGGTTGGGTCGGCAGCTGCATGCGAACGGCGGTGAAGACTTGGCTGGCGCCAGCCTGGCAGTGACCCTGTCGGTGCGCTTGGCGAGGGTCTTGCCGGATCGCCCGGCAAGGGTCTTGCCGTGGCGCGTAGGCGTCCCCGGCAAGGATCCTGCCGGGGTCTTGTGGGTTTCTTCAGTGAGGCTGGTTGCCTCCCTATCCTCATTTGATCTTGAGCATTCTATGTCTTCACAAATATCTACATGCCACCACGGAGGTGCCTCCCGAGCCCTGTCCCAATGCATTTGTTTAGCGTTGGTGGCCTCAAAGGTGGCTCGTTCGGTTGGTGGGGGCGGGCTCACCCAGCAAGGGTCTTGCTGGGGCCGCTGAGGCTCCCCTGGCAACAGTCCTTGCCGGGGAAACCTGCTCCGTCCATCTGATCTTCGTGGCCTTGGTTCTTGTCATTGCTTTGTTTTCCTTGTGGCTTCGGCTTCTCTCCAGCTTCCCTTTCATGTCCTGTTATGCGTGGCCATGGCGGGAGGCTCTGACTGCCCGTGCACAAGTAAAGGGGTCAAAAGCAGAGCCCCTACTTTTGTACACCGACAAACTAAAACATCGAAAATAGATAATATAATAGCATGGAACAATCAAAAACTATAGATACGTTGGAGACGTATCAATGATCAACAATGGGTTTAGCATCAGGTTCCATATTAATATTGTCCTGGCAGAGAGTGGGACTAATGCCCTTAAGATCATCAAGAGTATATCCAATGGCAGCACGGTGATTCTTCAGAATTTTCAATATTTTTTCTTCTTCATGTTCTGAAAGGTTAGCTCTAATAATAACAGGATATATCTTTTTCTCATCGAGATAAGCATATTTCAAAGTGTCAGGCAATATTTTCAATTTGAACACAGGATCACCTTTAGGGGGAGGAGGACCTCCTAGAGTTTCAATAGGCAAATTGTGTTTGAGTAGAGGTCTTTATTCAAAGAAAATCTTATCTATTTCATGTCTTTCATGCATATGCATATCATTTTCATGGTCTAGAAAATATTGTTCTAGTGGATCAGTAGGAGGCACAACAATAGAAGCAAGACCAATTATTTCATACTTACTAGGTAATTCTTTCTTATGAGGTTGTCTATTAAACTTGGGGAAATTAAATTCATGAGATTCATCACCAAAGCGAACGCTGGATGTTTGTTTACGACAATCTATAGTAGCATTGACAGTTTTCAAGAAAGGTCTACCAAATATAATGGGACAAAAGTCATCTTGTGGGAAACCAAGAACTAAAAAATATGTAGGGTATTTCATTTTCCCACACAAGACTTCAACATTTCTAACAATCCCAAGTGGTGTGATGGTGTCTCTAGTAGCAAGTTTAATAGTAGCTTCTATGTCTTCTATTTCAGTGGGTGCTATGCCATTCATAATTTCTTAGTATAAAGTAAAAGGAATAGCACCCACGCTAGCACGTAAATCACATAAACCATGGTAACAATGATCTCCTATTTTAACTGAGATAATAGGCATGCCAACAACAGGTCTATGTTTATATTTTTCATTGGGTTTGGCAATTCTAGCAGCTTCATCACAGAAGTAAATAACATGCCCATCAATGTTTTCTACCAGGAGATCTTTTTTTTGAATTTTTACCAGGAGATCTTTAACCATAGCAACACTAGGTTCTACTTTAATTTGTTTAGCAGGTTTAGGTGCTCTAATATTACTTTTGCGAACCACAGTTTAGGTCTGTGCATGTTCCTTTATCCTAACAGGGAAAGGTGGTTTTTCAATATAAGAAGTAGGCACAATTGGATCAACATTGTAAATAATAGTTTCATATTTAACTATGACCGGTCCTTTGATTTATTCTTTAATAGGGGATGATATTTAAACCTCTTCTCCTTAGGGTGATCAACATGAGTAGCAAAAGATTCACAAAGAGAGGCTACTATTTCAGAGTCAAGTCCATATATTTAGTGCTAAACTTGTGAAAAGGATCGGTATTCGTAAAAGATTTAACACAATCAAACTCAAGCTTAATACCTGACTCTTTACCTTCGCCAAGTTCCCAATATTCATAGTTGCATTTAATTCTTTCTAAAATATCCCACCTGAATTCAATAGTCTTCTTCATAAAATAACCAGTACAAGAAGTATCGACCATGGATCGATCATCATAAGAAAGCTGAGCATAAAATTCTGGATGATAATTTCTCTAGAGAGCTCATGATTGGGGCATGAATATAACATTGAATTAAGCCACCCCCAAGCTAGAGCGATACTTTCTCCTTCATGAGGCTAAAAATTATATTTATAATTCCGATCACGATGAACTAGATGCATAGGATAAATTTTTTGGTGAAATTCCAATTTCAATCCATTCGAGTTCCAAGATCCAATATGATCGCATAGCCTATACCATGTCAATTATTTTCCCTTCAAAGATAAAGAGAAAACCTTCTGTTTAGCTTCATCTCCAGATAAACCTACAAGGTTAAATAATCCACAAATTGCATCCACATATATCAAGTGCATATTAGGATGTTTAGTTCCATCTCCTGCATAAGGATTAGTTAGCAGTCGTTCTATCATACCCGAAGGAATTTCATAACCAATATTTTTAGTAGGTGGAGTATGCCGAGGGGCAACTAATTGTGGTTCCAATCGAGGTGAAGATACCCCAAACAAACCCCTCAAAGGATGGTTCTCCATAGTAACAAGTGACAATAAATTTCATCACGTACTTCCGTGCTATCCTTAAGGAACATTTGGTTGTTCTCCTTGGTTATAAACGTGAATACTGGAGGAAGAGGTACACGGTTCAATGGTTCCAGTGTGAGGGGGACAACACTAAGTTCTTTCACTCTGCTGCGAGTGAACATTTCAGAAGAAACTCGATCGCCTCCCTGAAACTATCTGACGGCTCGACTGTTTCTGATCATGCAGGGAAAGCGCTTGAGCTTTACCAGACATACAAAAACAGGATGGGCAAGGCAAAACCGCAAGACATGAAGTTTGATCTCACTCGGCTCATTGAAAAAGTGGAGGGGCTCGATGAGCTGACAAAACCCTTTACTCATGACGAGATAGATAAAGTGGTCCAAGAAATGCCACCAGACCGTGCGCTTGGGCCGGATGGTTTTAATGGGTGTTTTTTAAAGTCATGCTGGCACATCATAAAGCATGACTTCTACACACTTTGTGCCGATTTCTACGATGGAAAGCTGGATCTGCAGAGCCTAAACTCGGGGTTTATCACCTTGATCCCGAAGTCTTACTCACCGGAGACTGCAAACGATTACAGGCCCATCACCCTCCTGAACTGCTGTTTGAAGTTGATAACTAAACTCCTGGCTAATCGGTTGCAAAAAGTAATTCTCAAAGTCGTCCATAAAAACCAGTATGGTTTTCTTAAAGGGAGATCGATTCAGGATTGCCTGGCCTGGGCCTTCGAATACATTCACCAATGTCAAGCTTCGGGCCGTGCTTGCTGTCTGCTCAAGTTAGACTTTGCCAAAGCTTTTGACACAATTCAGCATGAACCTATGATTGAAATCATGAAGCATATGGGCTTTGATGATAGATGGATTGGATGGATTAGAAGTATTTTCTCCACGGGTACCTCATCAGTGTTGCTCAATGGTACACCCGGGAAACAGTTTGCCTGTCTGTGTGGAGTGAGACAAGGAGATCCACTCTCGCCTCTAATTTTCGTTCTCGCTGCAGACCTTTTGCAAGCAGTGATCAACGAGGCCTGCAGAACTGGGCAACTACATCTGCCGTCCCATCACATGATAACAGCTACCCAGTTATTCAATATGCCGATGACACGATCCTGGTGTTTCCAGCTTGCCCGAATCAAGCCCGAGTTCTCAAACAAATTCTACTTGACTACGCAACATCGGTTGGTCTGAAAATCAATTTTCACAAGTCAACAATTGTCCCGATCAACCTAGAGTCGGCGACCACTGCTGAGTTGGCTGGGATTTTTGGGTGCGTCGTGGGGCAAATGCCATTCACGTATCTAGGGCTACCTATGGGGACAACTCGTCCCACAGTTACGGACTTGTTGCCCATGGTAACCGCGATGCAGAGAAAAATTCCAGCAGTAGTTTCCTTGCTTGATTATGGCTCCAAGTTAACTCTTCTGAACTCAGTTGTGACCTCGCTTGTGATATATGCGATGTGTTCCATCAAGTTAAACCCCAGGATCGTTGAACACCAGGACAAACTCCGAAGATCCTGTATGTGGCTGAGGAAAACAGAGGATGGCAGCAAAGGCAACTCCCTCGCAGCTTGGGACATGGTTTGCAGACCAAAAAACAAGGGAGGCTTGGGAATCATAAACCTCAAAATTCAGAATCAGGGTCTGCTGCTGAAACAACTGCATAAATTCTACAACAAGCAAGATGTTCCATGGGTTCAGTTTGTCTGGAATTCATATTATAACCATCAAACACCGCATGCAGTGGACCCTTGTGGCTCATTCTGGTGGAAAGATCTCATGCAGCTGTGTGATATCTACCGAGGGATTACCAGGGCGTCTGTTGGGTCGGGTGGCTCGATCCTCTTATGGAAGGATGAGTGGAATGATGGCATTCTCCAAGACACGTTCCCGAGAGCTTTTTCCTTTGCCAGGGATCCAGACGTATCAGTCCGGTCCCTTGTTTCCTCGGTGAGGTTAGGAGATTTGTTTCACCTCCCCCTCTCGATGGAAGCTCGGCTTGAGGTAACCAACTTGCAACTGGCCACGTCGGATGTGTCCCTGACTGATATGGATGATACATGGAATTGTGTGTGGGGAGGAAGTGATTTTAAAACCACAAAATTTTATGAATATTGCTTTAGAGATGTGCAGGTGGGCGAGGCCTTTTGCTGGATTTGGAGAACCAAATGTACCATGCAATGGAAAATGTTCGCTTGGCTGCTAATGGCTGATCGTTTGAACACCAGAAATATGCTGCGAAGGAGAAACTATAAAATCCAGAATGACGATTATACCTGCTTGCTCTGTCAAAACCCACCTGAAGAAGACGTTGTTCACCTCTTTTTTACTTGTCCTTTCAGTAAAAGATGTTGGGACAACATTAGGATTCACTGGCCAGTCGGGGGCTGTAGGCTCACATTGCTGCATGCTGGTAAAAAATCTTGGAATGGGCACATGTTCATGGAAGTGTTCACGCTGGCGGCCTGGGGGATCTGGAAGGAAAGAAATGATAAACACTTCCGAGGGATCCGACCGTCCTTTACTTCCTGGAAGAACTGATTCAAGCATGATTTTGCTCCCATAGGGCCAAACAGGAGCATGCTCCTTATATTCTGTCCCTAGTAGCTGCCTTGTAATTTGGGGAAAATCAATCTGTAACTCCTCTTCTCACCCCCCCTTTTTTCTTTTTCATGTAGTAGTGACTTGTGTAGTGGGGATGTAGGTGACTGGGCAGATTTGTAGAGACTGTACTAACCCTTTAACACTTTAATATAAAGTCAGTGGGGACCTCCCCCACTGTCATCAGTTCTCAAAATAAATAAATTTCATCACGTGGTAATAATTTTTCCTTACCAATTTACACTTACCAAGAGGCGCTTCACTCCTGGGAAACGACACCAGAAAAGAGTCTTGATGACCCACAAGTATAGGGGATCAATTGTAATCCTTTCAATAAGTAAGAGTGTCGAACCCAACAAGGAGTAGAAGGAAATGACAAGTGGTTTTCAACAAGGTGTTTTCTGCAAGCACTAAAATAGTCGGTAACAAGTAGTTTGGTAACAAGATAATTTGTAACGAACAAGTAACGGTAATGATAAATAAAGTGCAGCAAGATAGTTCAATCCTTTTGTGGCAAACGACAGGCCAAAATGGTCTCTTATGATAAGCAAAGCGTTCTTGAGGGTACACGGGAATTTCACCATGTCACTTTCATCATGTTGGTTTGATCCGTGTTCGCTACTTTGATAATTTGATATGTGGGCGGACCGGTGCTTAGGTGTTGTTCTTACTTGAATAAACCTCCTACTTATGATTAACCCCGTTGGAAGCATCTACAACTACGAGAAAATTATTAAGATAAAATCTAATCATAGCATTAAACTTTTGGATCCAAATCGGTCCCTTAATAAGTAGCATATAAACTAGGGTTTAAGCTTCTGTCACTCTAGCAACCCATCATCTAATAAATACACAATGCATTCCCTTAGGCCCAAATATGGTGAAGTGCCATGTAGTCGACGTTCACATGACACCACTAAGGGAATCACAACATACATATCATCAAAATACTGAACACACATCAAGTTCACATGATTACTTGCAACATGACTTCTCCCATGACCTCAAGAACAAAACTAACTACTCACAAATGATAATCATGCTCAAGATTAGAGGTGTATTTAAATAGCATAATGGATCTGAACATATAATCTTCCACCAAGATGTAATCAACACAAGTAGTCACCCGCAGGTACCAATCTGAGGTTCCGGTACAAAGATTGAACACAAAAGATGAACTAGGGTTTGAGAGGAGATGGTGTTGTTGAATACGTTGATGGAGATTGACCTCCCAAAGATGAGAGGGTCGTTGGTGATGAGGATGGCGATGATTTCCCCCTCCGGGAAGAAGTTCCCTTGGTGGAATAGCTCCACCGGAGGGCAATAGTGCTCCTGCCCAAGTTCCGCCTCAAGATTGCGGAGCTTCGTCCCGAAAGTCCCCCGATTATTTTTTCTAGGTCAAACTAACCTATATACTAGAAGATGGGCACCGGAGGTGGGCCGAGGAGGGCACAACCCACCCGGGCGCGTCTGGGGGCCAAGGCGCGCCCTGGAGTCTTCTGCTCACCAAGGGGGCCCTCCGATAGTTATTTGCTCTGGTGTTTCTTATATATTCCAAAACAATTTGCCGTAAATTTTTAGCGCATTTGGAAATGTGCAGAATAGGTAACTCTGATGTAGCTTTTTCAGGTCCAGAATTGCAGCTGCCGGCATTCTCCCTCTTTGTGTAAACCATGTATATTATGAGAGAAAAAGCATTAGAATTAGTCCATAAAGCATTATTATGCATAAAAACATTATAAATAACAGCAGGAAAACATGATGCAAAATGGACATAGCAGTGCCCTCTGGTATAGGGGGAATATTTGGGTGTTTGTGGAGCTGAGATTAGGGTTAAAGATGCCACAGTGGGCCCACAAGCATGGGGGGGGCATTGCATGTGGTGAGCTTGTGGCCCATCCGTGGATCTTCTGTCCTCCTCCTGAAGCTTGCTAGGGGTCTTATGGTCCAAGAAAAATAGTCAAAAGTTTCGTTCCATTTGGACTCCGTTTGGTATTGATTTTCTGTAAAAGAAATAAACAAGGAAAAAACTCGAGATGGGCACTATGTTAATAGGTTAGTCCCAAAAAATGATATAAATGGCATAATAATGCATATAAAACATGTGACAGCCTGCTTTTGGCCCTTTTCTTTTCCTTTTGTTTTTCTGAGGTTTTTGCCTGAGTTTCGTTTTTTCGTGGCTATGTGGTCTAGAAACTGAAGAAGATGACCTCTTCTTTCTTTCCAGAGTGGCTTGTCATACCCAAATCCTTCCCTAGACCTTTCCATTTCCACCCTAGACACAATCCCAATATTCTTTTTATTGGAAATATTCCTTTTCTAATAAAGGAATAACTCAATTTGCCCTAGGTTGTGAAGCAACCTATATTTCCCTCACTCCTAAAATTCCCAAATAATTCTCATAAATTGGTTGGGACATATGTTCCTCAAATGTGGCAAAATATTTCACTTGCCACATTTCCAATCATCCTCAAATAATTCATTACCCATTTTGCCCTAAATGGCACATTGTGAAGCAAGTGCTATTTTCCTTTGCCCAATTCACCTCAAACCTCATTGGGCATCTTTTCCTGTCCATATCATTGCCACATGCCAAAATGCAACCTCATTTGCCTAGTAATTATTTATTAATGATTTTCCAAAGTTTCTATCCTTGAAAGAAGCTTTGTGAAGGAGGTACAACCTAGGCATATCCAAATGAGTTGCAATTTTGCATGGCCCTTCATATCATCATATCATAGCCCTTTACCAAAGTTGAGCTCATGTCATACCTCCATGTGAGCTCATCTTCAATTCTTTGATTTTGTCCAAAATTTTAGTTTGTGAAGCAAGTGTATTTTATCTTGATCCATTATGGCTGCAAATTTTTCTAGCCCTTCTATTATCCATATAACCTATATCCACCCAATTTGGTCATATTCCATCTAGCCATTGTTCCTCTAGAATTTTTGCAAGTTTCTAGTCAGTCGAGATGCCTGTGAAGCAAGTACCATTTTGGATTGTCCATTTGGTATGAAACCTTTTTCAGCATCTTCACATGACCAAATAACTCTGCCTTGCCCAAGTTGAGCTCAAGTTGACACTTGTCGGGGGTTGGGTGCGACATATGCCAAGGGATGGCTTATCATGGTGGGAGCGAGTAGAACGTCGCCGGTGCCTGGAAAGGGAATGAGGCAAAGACATGCACGCCGGCGGATCTTACCCAGCTTCAGGGCTCTCTGAGGAGATAACACCCCTACTGCTGCTCTGCGGGGTCTTCGCATGATCACTATGGCAAAGTGGATACAAGGTTGCTCCTAGAGTTGTTTTCTGGAGGTAGGAGAAGGCAAGGCTAGCTCCCTCCTTCCTATATGATCGGGTCTAATGCTCAAGAAGCTCTCCCCCTTGCATGGGTGCCCCGGGGGCTTATATTGGCCCGCCCCCCCAGGGATACAATGGTAAACCGGCTGGGTGCGGGTCCTAGCCGTCTGTCTCTTAGGCCGTCGTCTTCTCTGCCAACTGTTGGGGCCCGCCGACAGGCCTGGTACTGTAGCCGTGCTTCTAATGACGCTGGCTTGGTCATGGGGTCGTGGCAACAGTGTCACCGCCTGGCGGTCGATCACTATCGCCATTCCCCATCTTGTCTGGTTAATGGCGTGCGGGGCCCGTGGGAGGGGCCGGCCGACTCCAGGGGCCCGACTCCCACGGGTCCATCTTCGTGGCGCTCTCGCCGTCTTCTGTACCCCAGCTGACGGGCGGATCCCGCCGTCTCCGGGCCGTACAGGTAAGCCGTCGTGAGCACAGTGCGCCGCCCACGGGGGCTGAGGTCAGGGCAGGCATGGCAACAGTGGCGCGCCACGATGGAGATCTCCAGCGATACGGCGCACTGTAGCCATGCCAGCCCTTCGTAAGCGGGGCAAGGACAGCCACGCAGTGATCGTACCCTGCCCCGCCCGTTGTCGTGAAGGCAGGGGGTGGTTGGAGTCGCGGGCCGACTCCCCGTAGCCGGCTTCTCTGGAAGCCGCAATTAGGAGTCGGCTTATCTCGAAGTCCTCCTTGGGACTCGGCCGTGAGGGATAGTCGGCGGCCTTGCCGCCGACTCCCAGAAGGCGGCTCCTTATTGCAGAGTCTTGAGGGGCGCTGTCTGCCGCGATGTTTTGAAAGGTTCTGGGGCTCGGGTTAGCCTACCCGTGGCCCATTTCTCTGACGGTAGTCCCCAAAGCTGTTGAGGCGCCGAGGGTGATATATCGAGGAGTCTCAACAGTTTCTTCCTTCTGGTGGAATCTGGACCTTGCTCGCCATCTTCCTCCAGGCCGACTAGCTAGAGTCGGACTCGCAGAAAGCCATCTTGCCTCTTAGAGAGTTTGAATGTCGCAATGGGGTCCAGGCAGCTTGCCTGATAAGCTTCCAGGCAGACGCCCGTTGCGGGTCCATCGCGTGGCGCCACATGGCGGGGTCAGTCTGCCCACCCACGCGCGCGACGGGACAGGGCTTCAGGCGGGGCCTGCCACTACCACGCCTCAGCACGCGAACAGATCCGCTGCAGCCGGGCGGACGGTTGGGATTCCCATGTCGTAACTGCACGCAGTTATTCTGTGTGGTAAATCCTGGGGGCGTGGGGTCCTGTGCACAGTTAATCCCACACCCGCCCCATCGGCTTCTCAGCCCACGAGCCTATAAGTAGGCGGGAGGAGTGGGGCAGCGTAGCACGCGTGCCCATTTCCCCTACTCCCCTTGCTTTCTTCTTGCTTCTTCTTCCTCTTGCTGCCGCCGCACCGAACCACACCACTCTCGCATCGATGAGCTCTTCCTCCGCCGCCGCGTCTCCCGTCGTGCGCTCCAGCGTGTGGGATGGCTCCGAGGTGGACGACAACCATATCGAGTTCCTCCGTAGGACGCGTCGCCTCCCCAGCACGGACCTAGTGCGAGCCCGCGCCGCGTCGGAGAGGGAAGTGTCGCCGGAGCCGGCGGATGGCGAGCGGGTCGTATTCTGCTCGCACCTCATGCGCGGCCTGGGGCTGCCGGCGAGCGGCTTCTTCCGCTCCTTCTTGGAGTTTCACGGGCTCCAGCCGCACCACCTCACCCCGAACACGGTGGTGCTTCTGGCTGCCTTCGCCACCCTGTGCGAAGGCTTCCTCGGCATTCTACCCACCATCGAGCTGTGGGGGGAATTCTTTCAGTCCAAGCTCGGCACGCACGTCGCTGGCATGCCGGCCCAGTGCGGCGCTTTCATCGCGATGCGGAGATCGGTGGACGACAACCCATTTCCCACCATTCCGCTAATCAAGTCGTTGAAGATGTGGCCGCGGTCATATTTTTACATGAAGAATGTCGCCCCAGACGGTGACTGGGTCAATCTGCCGCCTTACGAAGCCAGCGCTCCGGCTGGGAGGCTCCGCAGCTGGACCCACCGAGTCAAGACGCTGACTCCCGCTGGAGCCGCCGCAGTTGAGCGACTCCGAGCGCTGACGCAGTCGGAGAGTCTGACTGGGGCTGACCTATTGGCCGCCTTCGTGGCGCGCCGAGTCCTCCCGCTCCAAGGCCGACCTCATCTGATATGTCAGATGAGCGGCCACTGAGACCCGAGTCGGATGTTCTCCAAGGACATGCCCCACGCGGAGGTGGAGGACACGGTGAACTACATCGCGAACTGCAGTCTTACAGCGGATTGGCGGTTCGACAAGGAGTCGTACTCGTGCGCCAACCCCCCGCCTGCTGTAAGTCGTCTCTCTTTTTCTTCTGTCTTCTTTCGCAGCTGAATCCGACTTCTGATCTTTTTGGTTTTTTCTCGAGTCAGAACCCCCTCATCCAGCCTTCAGCCGGCACCACGGGCCCGGCCCGTCAGTTCGTCTCCGACCGGGCGGAGAGCGATGTTGACGACCCTGACTTGGGGGCGGCGGCGATGGAGGCCGACGCCGAAGGAGGAGGAGGAGGAGGAGGAGGAGGCTTCAGGCCCTCGTCCACCTTTGCCGACTGGCCTGATGACGATGCCGAGGGGGAAGTCGTCCCGCGCCGCCAACCGAGGGTCGGCCAGCCGGGCGCGAGTTCCTCCGCCGGCTTGGATGGTCAAGGCGGCACGAAGAAGCGTCGGGCCGGGCCGAGCTTGCTTGGAGGCCGGTCGAAGAAGTTCAAGGGGGCGGCCGCCGCGACCAAGCGGGAAAAGGCGATCGTGAAGGCCAACCGCTTCCGTAAGGAAGTGAAGAAGTCGCCACTGGTCTCCGCATAAGTGCCTCCGCCTTTGTCTTGTTTTCTACTGCTGAATTTTGTCCAAAAAATTTTTACATGCCTTCCTCGCTTCAGGGCCCGTCTTACCTTCGAGAGGGTCGCCGTCGCCTCCGTCATCGGGTCGGCAGAGACGTCCGCCACTACTCGGCGGATTGACCCCGCCGCCGACCTCCGGGAGGCGATGGAGCGGAACACGCGGGAGAAGCGCGACAAGGACGAGGCCGCCCGTCTGGAGAAGGCGGAGGCCGAGAAGGCGGCGGCCTCCGCCGAGAGGAAGCTGGATGAGGCCGAAGCCGCCGTTGCGGCAAGGCGGCAAGCAGAGGAGGCCGCGCACCGCCAATCGGCGCTGCTTGTTGTTCCGCTGAACTCCTTGTCGCCGCCCCCGGAGTTCACAGGGCAGACTGGGGAAGCCGGCAGCGAGAACCCCGTCATGGAGAGGGAGAGCGGCGAGGCCTCCATGTCGGACACGGACGTGCCGCCACCGTCGCCTTCGCCGCCGCCCGGGAGCGTGCAGGGTAAACAGCCGGCAGGCCCGCCGGTGCCGCCGACTGAGGACGAGTTCGTGGCGAAGCTGCTCCTCCAAGTCGCCTCCCCAGCGCATCGCCGCCTTGAGAAGGCGACTTCGGCGCCACGCCTCCTGGAGACCGGAGCCGCCAGCTCGGCCATCCCAGACGCCGAGGCGACGAGTGCCACGCCCGTTGGGTGGGTGCGAGGAGGCGGCACGGGCCCGCTGAACCAGGCACTTCTGGATGTTCACGCGAAACTACGAGCCGAGGGCGATGCCATCCAGGCCTGCACCAAGGCGCATCTGGCGTCGCGAGTAGCCGTCCTGGTATGCTTTCATTTTTTACTTTGTTTTTCCTTGTTCTTCTCTGTGGGGCCGCGCCAGCGCACCCACTGGGTGTAGTCCCCGAGTTTCGGGCCGGCTACTGAGCAGGCAGCTTGGAACTCCTTCTGGCGAGTTCCAATACTTATCTTCGTCTGGAAATTCTTATCACAGGAGTATCACGACCTCCGCGTCACTGCCATCAACCGCAATGCCGAGGAGCTGGGCAGGCGGACTGCCGACTTGTCGGAGAGTCGGAGTGAGTCCTCCTTGTTCTTTGCGGGGGCGCACTGGCGTACCCGCGAGCTGTAGTCCCTGAGATTCGGGCCGACTGCTGAGCGGTCGGGCCGGATCTTCCCGGTGACCTTCTTTGTTGACGACTTAACGTCTTTTCCTTTCTATTCTTCAGAGGCCAACGCCACTCTTCAGCAGCAGCTGGGCGAGGCCAACACCGCCTTGCGTGCCAAGGGGGAGGAGTGCAGCAAACTCGCCACGGAGCGCGACCTGCTGGCCGCGCAGCTGGCGGAGCAAAGGGAGCTGCTCAAGAAGGCGGAGGACGAGGCAGAGAAGAGAGAGACTGCTCTCCTGGCCGAGTTCGAAAGCGAGCGCTCCTCCTGGACAAACAAGGAGGCACAGCTGACCTCCGGCTTCCATGAGATCGAGGACATCGTCGACGGTGAGTTTCTTGGTTTCCTTTGAGCCGCCGACCGTGGGTCGGGCTGACTCCTGACTTTGACTTGCTTCTTTTTTTCTTGGCATACTTCTTCCCTGGCCACTCGCTGGTGGCCACTCAAGCCATCAAGGCTGATCGCGAGGCGCGGAGGGCAGATGGTGCGGAGATTGCCGCCAACGCCCCCCGGACCCTCGACGAGCAGCTTCTCAGCATCGAGGCTCGTCTCCAGCCAGCCCATCGGATGCTGCACCGGCTTCAACATGCCGGCGCCCAGGCCATTGCCGCCCTGTGGCCAGACATGCCAGTTCTGCGCACTGCCAGTTGGACTGCCGACTGGCTGGAGGTCGCAGCTGGTCGTCTTGAGGCTTCGAAGGGTTCCTCGGCCCGGGCTGGAGCGCGCCGGGCCTTGGAATTCGTCAAGGCGTGGTATCCAAGGCTGGACCTGGACCGACTGGCTGCGTTCCGGTCAGAGGCCCAGGCAGAGCTGGTAGCTGTGGAAGATGCCCTCGTCGCTCATGCTGCGGCAATCGCCGACTATGCCGACACCAGCATCTTCGTCCCTGATCGGGCTGAAGACGGCAGGGAGGCGCCGCCGGAGTGGTTCGGGATGAACCCGGATTACGACGAGGACTCGACGGAGGTGATCGGTTCCAGCGCCGAGGAGGAAGGCGAGGCGGAGGACGGAGGTGAGACGGAGGCGCCAGAAGGCGGAGTGGGCGACCAGCCTCGGCTCGACCGCGCCTCCTACAACGAGCCGTGCCCGACCGAGTCGGCCGCCGCTGGAGACGACCAAGCCGAGACCGTCCAGCCGGTCGCCCCGGCGCCTGACACCGCCGTCTCTTCCGACCCTCCGAACCCGTCTGCCGCTTCCTAGGCTGCCGTCTTGCCTTCATTTTATCTGTTCTAGTAGTCTTTGAAGAACTTGTTAATTCGAACAATTCCACCCGCGGGGTGTATTTTGAACTTTTTCTTGAAGATTCGGCCAAGGGACTATGTAAATATTTATCCGAGTTCTATCTTTTCTTGCTCATTGCTCTTTTGGCTTTTTCCTTTGCTGTCTTCCCTTAGTCGCCGCTTTGCCAGTCAGATGGCCGCTCTGCGGACCGCCTCTGGATCAAATGCTTGGCTATTTTGGGAAGGCAAGTACTTGGCCATTTTTTAGAGTCTTTTAACAAGTTGGATAGAAAGCGGCAAGCCGGCCGCTCAAGAGTCGGCTTTGCTAAGAGAGGCGAGAAGCCGGCTTAGGCTATGCTTATGCTTTGAGTCCTCAGCCATTTTCATGTGAGAGCCCATTCTTCCTTACTCCTGCCCACCAAATAGTCGCTCTACAAGCTGCGGCTTCTGACAGGAGACAGCTTAGGCACCACACACTACTTGTCCGACTGCAGGAAGCATTTCATAGCGCAAGGCGGCGAGTCCCCGGGCCGACTAGTCGAGCCCGGTGCCGAGCGGCATAACAAAGAGTAATATACTCGAAGGCATAATTCTTATCATACAGATAACAAAAAAGGGCAGTCCCCGAGCTCGTCTCGGGGGGCCCGAAGTCTTCGTACTTTAATACAAAGGGTAGCATGATACATACTGCATCAACTATAAAATCTTCGGAGAAGATTTGCATTCCATGGGCGCTCCGTCTATTTGCCGGAGTCGTCCCTCTTGCGTGCTCGGGGCTTCTGAGCGTCGATCAGGTAGTAGGAGTCGTTGCCCAGCACCTTAGTGATAATGAAGGGGCCTTCCCAAGGCGCCGACAGCTTGTGCTGGCCGATCGTTCGCTGGATCAGCCGGAGCACAAGGTCGCCTTCTTGGAAAGATCTTGGCCTGACCTTCCTGTTGTAGTATCGGCGCAGGCTCTGCTGGTAGATGCTGGACCGGCTGAGTGCCAATAGCCGGCCCTCTTCGAGCAGATCGACGCCATCTTGTCGCGCTTCTTCCGCCTCCTCCTCGGTGTACATGGTGACTCGCGGGGAGTCAAATTCTATGTACGTTGAGATGACAGCTTCAGCACCGTAGACGAGGAAGAAAGGTGTGAAGCCAGTTGACTTGTTTGGAGTCGTGCACAGTCTCCAGAGGACGGCTGGAAACTCATCAAGCCAACAGCCGGCCAAACACTCCAGTGGTTTGACCAGTCGAGGCTTGATGCCAGACAGGATGAGGCCATTTGCTTGCTCTACCTGGCCGTTTGACTGCGGATGAGCAATGCACGCTAAGTCCAGTCGGATACCCTGTGTCGCGCAGAAACGGTCCAAGGCACCTTTGGCAAAATTTGTGCCATTGTTGGTAATAATGCTGTGCGGTATGCCGTACCGGGTCGTGATGTCGGCAATGAAAGTCACTGCAGTCGGACCATTCAACTTCTTGATGGGCTTTACTTCTATCCACTTGGTGAACTTGTCCGCGACAAGTAAGTGAGTTAAGCCGCCTCGTGCTGTTTTGAATGGTCCCACCATGTCCAGGCCCCAAACCGCAAAGGGCCAGGCGATGGGGATAGTCTTGAGTGCGGAAGCCGGCTGATGTGGCTTGGAGCGGAACATCTGGCACCCTTTGCACTTTTGGACTAATTCTTTGGCCTCTTCTAGGGCAGTTGGCCCGAAGAAACCGTGCCAGAAGGCTTTGGCGACGAGTGCTCTTGAAGCCGCATGGTGGCCGCACTCGCCTTCATGGATGTCTCTGAGAATTGCTTGGCCTTGCCCTGGCTCGACGCAACGCTGGTAGACACCAGTGACGCTGCGCCTGACCAACTCTCTGTTGACTATGGTGTAGGCTGCCACTCGGCGTTGTACTTGCCGGGCCAAGATTTCGTCAATTGGCAGTTCTTTGCTCACTAGGAACTTGAGGATGGGCTGGGCCCATGAGGGTGCTGCTATTTCTTCAACTGCCAGTACTGCGACTTGGACGAGGGCGACTGGGCTGGGAGGCGGTGGGCTGGGGTCCGCGGCCGCTTGCTGGATTGATGAAGTCCCGGGCCGACTGGTGCAGTCCCCGGGCCGAGTTCTGGAGTCTTCGGTTTGTTCACCACAGTCCCGGGGCCGGGTTCTGAAGTCCCCGGGCCGGCTTTGACTGCGGCGTTCTTGGAGTCGGATCCGGCTTCTTCGGGTGGAGCCGGCACAAAGATGGAGTCTGATTCTGGTGAAGGCTTGACAGACGGCTTGAGGAGGCGTCGAAGGGCGAAGCCAGATGGTATTGCTTGGCGGGTGGAGCCGATTCGTGCCAGGGCGTCTGCTTGGTTGTTGTCATTTCTTGGCACGTGAAGGAACTCGCACCCCTCAAAATATCCGCTGAGTTGCTGTACAAGGAAGCGGTAGCTCGCCATGTTTGCATCCTTGGCGTCCCAATCGCCAGATGACTGCTGGACCACCAAGTCGGAGTCGCCATAACAAAGGATCCGACGAATGCCAAGCTCTTTGGCAAGCCGAAGCCCGTGAATGAGCGCCTCGAATTCAACGACGTTGTTGGAGGCGGCGAAATGGATCTCCAGCGCATATCTGAGCTTGTCGCCCTTGGGGGAAGTGAGGACAACGCTGGCTCCCAAGCCGGTGCGCATCTTGGAGCCGTCGAAGTGCATCCGCCAATGGGTGGAGTCGGGCGCTGGAGGCAGGTACTGGGTCTCGTCCCAGTTGACGAGGAAGTCGGCCAGTGCTTGCGATTTGATGGCGGTGCGGGGCTGGTGGTAGATGGTGTAGGGATCCAACTCAATGGCCCATTTGGCCACTCGGCCAGAAGCATCTCGGCTTCTGATGATCTCGGCTAGTGGGGCTGTGCAAACCACAGTGATTGGATGCTCCTGAAAGTAAGGTTTCAGCTTCTTGGTAGCAAAGTGCATGCCGTAGCACATCTTCTGGTAGTGGGGGTAGTTCTGTTTGGAGGCCAACAGTACTTCGCTCAGGTAATATACCAGTCTCTGGACAGGTAGCGCCTTACCTTCCTCCTTGCGCTCAACTACAATAACTGTGCTGACTACCCGGCTGGTGGCGGCAATGTATAGGAGCATGGGCTCTTTAGGAGTCGGAGCCGCCAGCACGGGGGGGGGGAGTAGTCAACATCTTCTTTAACTGGAGAAAAGCTTCGTCTGCCTTGGGGTTCCACTCGAAAAAAGTCGTCTTCTTCATGAGCTGGTATAAAGGGAGAGCCTTCTCGCCCAGCCGACTGATGAATCAGCTGATGGACACCAAGCAGCCGGTGAACTTTTGCACATCTAGCAGTCAGCTGGGTACCTCAATCCTCTCGATGGCCTTGATTTTCACGGGGTTGCACTCTATGCCGCGTTTAGAGACCAGGAAGCCAAGGAGTTGGCCGGCTGGTACTCCGAAGACGCACTTCTCAAGGTTGAGCTTGATCTGGAATCGGTGTAGGTTCTCAAAGGTTTCCTTGAGGTCTTCCAGCAGTGTTCCACGCTTCTCCGTCTTCACCACTACGTCATCCACGTAGACGTGGGCGTTCCTGCCGAGTTGCTTGAGGAGGCACTTCTGCATGCAACACTGAAAGGTGGCGCCGGCATTCCTCAAGCCGAACGTCATGGTCACGTAGCAGAAGACTCCAAACGGCGTGATGAAGGCGGTTTTCAGTCTGTCAGCCGGGTTCAGCTTGATCTGGTGATATCCTGAATATGCATCTAAGAAGCTCAACAGCTCGCATCCGGCTATGGAGTCTATCACCTGATCAATTCTCGGCAGAGCGAATGGGTCCTTGGGGCATGCTTTGTTGAGGCTTGTGTAGTCAATACACATCCGCCATTGCTTGTTCTTTTTCAGCACCAGGACCGGGTTTGCTGCTAACCACTCTGGGAAAAATACTTCCATAATTAAGCCGGCCGCCAGGAGCCGGACTATCTCTTCTCCAACAACTCTTCTCTTCTCTTCTGATAGGCGGCGCAAGGGCTGCCTGACGGGCTTTACATCAGATTGGACATGTAACTTGTGCTCGGCGAATTCCGTCGGTACACCTGGCATGTCTTTAGGGGACCATGCGAAGATGTCTCGATTCTCACGGAGGAAATCGACGAGCTCGCCTTCCTATTTGTTGTCTAGGTTTGCACCTACGACAGCGTACCTCTTTGGGTGCTCTGGGTCCAAGGGTATCTTCTTCGTTTCTTTGGCCGGCTTGAACGAACCTTCAGCTTCGGACTCCTTGGGATCGGGCGACATCTCGGGCTGCTTGCCGGCCATCGCCACAACCCGGTCAAAAAGCCGCTTCTCGGCCACGATCACCAAAGACTCGCCCAGCCGACTGCTTTCGGCCGCGCAAGCGGACGACTTTTTGTAGTCGCCGGCTATGGTCAGAATCCCCTTGGAACTTGGCATCTTCATCTTGAGGTAGGCGTAGTGGGGGACCACCATGAACTTGGCCAAAGCAGGTCGGCCAAGCAACGCATGGTACGGGCTTTCGAGGTCCACCACTTCAAACCAAACTGGCTCTCGGTGGAAGTGATCTTTGTCCCCAAAGAGGACATCTATCAGGATCTTGCCGATTGGTGAGCAGGAAAGGCCAGGAACAATGCCGTGAAACACAGTCCGGCTGCTCTGAAGCTATCTTTGCTTGATTCCTAACTTCTCCATCGTATCCTTGTACAGGATGTTGATGTTGCTACCTCCGTCTATCAGCACTCGCGAGATGCGAGCGACCCACCTATCTGTGGCAAAGGTGGCACCTAAGACCAGGGCGTAGGAGCCTGGACTCGGCATCACCTCTGGGTGATCAGCTCTGCTCCAACTGATAGGCTTCTCGGACCAGTGCATGAACTCCGGAGTACTTGATGCTACTGCATTCACCTCTTGCTGCTGCAGCCGCCTGCTGCGTCGATCGTCAGCCACACTAGTGAACACCATGTAGGCTCCGTGCTCTTATGGGTACTCGTCTTGTATTGCGCCAACTGGCCTAGCTGCCGGCTGCTGGGGCGGTGGGGGAGGCAGCGGCCCTTGGCGATTCTCGTGAGCCAATGGCATTTTCCAGGTGGTGTGATTCGACGGCTTTGCACCGCTATGGAACTTGCAGGGGCCATCTAGAGTCTGTTCGTAAGAGAAGGCCGGCAACTAGTTGGACTTGGCGCCTTTCTGTCGCTTGGTCGGGGGCTGTTCCTCTGGCTGTTGGTCTTTGACTGCCGCAACCTGCCGGCTGCTGGAAGCCGGCGGTGGGGCTTTGCGCTTGTGATCGCTCTGCTGTTGTCGCCGACTAGCGTCCCCAGCCGGAGTTCTGGGAGCCTGAGGGGCGACTTTGCCAGTCGCGCTAACTTGAATTTCTGCCTTCATGGAAGAGTCGGCCGTGGTGTATTTGTCCGCTATGATCAGCAGCTCGTCGAGGGTTTCTGGCTCGTCGCAGAGGAGCTTGTGCTTGAGGAGGGTGCCCTGTCTACACCCGGCGGTGAAATACTCGATGGCCTGCACCTCGTGCACACCCTCGCAGGAGTTCTGAAGCTCATCCCAGTGCGTGAGGTAGTCGCGAGTCGAGTTGACGAGGCTTGGGAGGCCGCTTGTATGTGCTCGTGAAGTTGCGGACGAAGGCTTCGGTGAAGTCGACCCAGCTGTTGATGTTGTGGGGCTTCAGGCTGTTCAACCATGTCCGGGCCGTGCCCTGGAGCATGAGTGGAACATACTTCACGGCAACACGCTTGTTGCCGTTCGGTATGTTGACGGCCGTGGAGTAGTCAATCAGCCAGTCTTCCGGCTTCATGGAGCCGGTGTACTTGGGCGTGTCTCGAGGGAGCGTGAATCCCTTGGGAAAGGGCTCGTCTCGGATGCAAGGTCCGAAACAGGGCGGACCCAACTCGTCCTCTTCTTCCAGTGCCAGGGATCGGTGGAGTCGGTCGATCCGGTGGCGGGCGTCGTTTTCTCCGACTCCCTCCCGGCGACCAAGGCAGTCGCCGAGAGTCGGATGCTCAACGGGTGGCGGGGAGACTCGCCTTTCTTTGCGAGGAGGAGGGGGCAGATAGTCGTTCCGTCGTTCCACTGCTTTGGGGCGGCCGTCTTGGTCGCGCTCGATGGTGATGTGACTCCGACTGTGGCTGACAGTCGGATCCTTGTCTTTCCTTCCGCGGACACCGCCGGTTGGTGTCTGAGATGTTGTGCCTTGATCTCGGCGGGGAGGTAGGTCGTCGTTTTGTCGTTGCGGCGCCTTTGTGCGGCAGCCGGCTTCGTTCTGTCCGGCAGCCGCGTCGAGGAGCTGCTGGACTTGCCCCGTCATCAATCGGCGCTCTTTGCCCTCGAAGTTATCTAGCTCGTCTGCCACCGCCTGGGAGGCGCGGATGTTCTCCGCGTATACGGGGCGATTAGCCCCGAACAGGTTGGCGATGGCCACGCCGCGCTGCCGGACCGCGCCTAGGCGGCTAGGCCCAGTTGGGGCCGGCGAGCCGCCCACAGCGCGATCCATCTCACGTTGGTAGGCTTCTGACAAGCGTCTCATGCTCGCCAGCTTCTTCGCGCCTTCGACGAGCTGGAGGCGGCACGCCTCCACTGTCTCGGCGTCCGCGTCTCCTGTAATGGGCGCGGTCAGGTCTTGCAGAGCCGCGTCAAGTGGATCATGAGCTCCTTCACCGGAACGCTCGCCATGATCGAGGACGAGAACCTCTGTGACGGTGCTTCCGCCACTCTCCGCGCGAGGGAGCGGCTCATCGTAGACTACCACGTTGGTGGGGAATGCGTCGAGCGACGCGGTGTCGGAGTCACCAGCATTGGGTCGGTGGAGCCTATGGACTTCAGGTCCACGACAGGCTCGCCGGCGATGTAGAGTTGGTCGAGGAGACCCGCGAGGAGGCTCTCGGGGCCGCCCATGCCTGCATCAGATGCAGGCTCGTCGGAGAGGGGCGCCTCGCCGACAAGTTCGGCGAGGCAACTGGCCGCGCTGGCGATCTCAGCGCCGTGCAGCGCGTCGGTGCAGACTCCGTTTGGCGTGCCGGGCTGGCTGCGCTCGCCAGGGAGGAAAAGGGTTCCCGTCCAGAGCAGGTCTCCGGACGACGGTGCACCTCGCCCCGTGGTGGGCGCCAAATGTCGGGGGTTGGGTGCGACATATGCCAAGGGATGGCTTATCATGGTGGTAGCGAGTAGAACGTCGCCGGTGCCTGGAAACGGAATGAGGCGAAGACATGCACGCCGGCGGATCTTACCCAGCTTCAGGGCTCTCCGAGGAGATAACACCCCTACTGCTGCTCTGCGGGGTCTCCGCATGATCACTATGGTAAAGTGGATACAAGGTTGCTCCTAGAGCTGTTTTCTGTAGGTAGGAGAAGGCAAGGCTAGCTCCCTCCTTCCTATATGATCGGGTCTAATGCTCAAGAAACTCTCCCCCTTGCATGGGTGCCCCGGGGGGCTTATATTAGCCCGTCCCCCAGGTATGCAATGGTAAACCGGTTGGGTGCGGGTCCCAGCCGTCTGTCTCTCAGGCCGTCGTCTTCTCTGCCGACTGTTGGGGCCCACCGACTGGGGGGCCCCGCCGACAGGCCTGGTACTGTAGCCGTGCTTCTAATGACGCTGGCTTGGTCATGGGGTCGTGGCAACAGTGCCGCCGCCTGGCGGTCAATCACTGTCGCCATTCCCCGTCTTGTCTGGTTAATGGCGTGCGGGGCCTGTGGGAGGGGCCGGCCGACTCCAGGGGGCCGACTCCCACGGGTCCGTCTTCGTGGCGCTCTCGCCGTCTTCTGTACCCCCGCTGATGGGCGTGTCCCGCCGTCTCTGGGCCGTGCAGGTAAGGCGTCGTGGGCACAGTGCGCCGCCCATGGGGGCTGAGGTCAGGGCGGGCATGGCAACAGTGCCACGCCACGATGGAGATCTCCAGGGATACTGCACACTATAGGCATGCCAGCCCTTCGTAAGCGAGGCAGGGACGGCCACGCAGTGACCGTACCCCGCCCCGCCCGTTGTGGCGAAGGTAGGGGTGGTTGGAGTCGCGGGACGACTCCCCATAGCCGGCTTCTCTGGAAGCAGCCAATAGGAGTTGGCTTATCTCAAAGTCATCCTTGGGACTCGGCCGTGAGGGATAGTCGGCGGCCTTGCCGCCGACTCCCAGAAGGCGGCTCCTTATCGCAGAGTCTTGAGGGGCGCAGTCTGCCCTGATGTTTTGAAAGGTTCTGGGGCTCGGATTAGCCTACCCGTGGGCCATTGCTCCGACAACACTCCTAGTGAGTGCTTCTTCCTAATTTTCAAATCTGGCCAGCAAGGCAATTTCTATAGCAAGTGCTATCTAAACTCCTCTTATTGAGCTGAAACCTTGCCATCCTAATCACCTTAGTGGGTGATCAACCCCTGTCAAAGCTCAGCCGTGATGGACAATAATGTGAGTCACAGCAAGATACAAACACTTTGTTGTTCAACTGAAACACTGCAAGACCTATCTACTGGACATGGTCGGCTGGACATGGTCGGCTGACCAGGGCGCAACCGCGTGTGCCAGCTTAGGCAGTGACCACGAGCCATGCCAAACAAATGCGTGCTCTGGCGCCTCTGTCTCCTCCTCCCTGTCTGTACACTCGTCCCTCATTGCCTGACAATGTCTAGCGTGTTCCCCGCGCCGTCATCGTCCTCCTAGAGCCATCTCCCCCTCCAGAAGTCTCCTCACTGGCGCTCGTCACTGTGCGCGCACGAACGCGCTCTAGCCGGCCATCATTTTCTCCTCTGTCTGCTTCCTCCCCGTGCTCCTCGACCACTTCTACCCCTTGAGCCTGCTCTCCTGCACCTCCGTGAGCCCTCTGGACACTGCTCCCTGCTCTACGAGTGGCCTCGACATGCCAGCTCACCGTCACACGCGTCGCCGTGTCCGTGTGTCTCAGCCTCCCCCGCTCGGTTATAAATAACCCGTCCCCGAGCCCTCTGAGCACTCCAGTGCCTCCACCTCACTCCCAGGATCTCACCTAGCCACTCATGCAAGCTCCTGGACTCCTTCTTGCCCTCCATTGCCACCATGGCCGCCACGATGCTCTGGCTAAATTCAGTCAAGCCGATGCCTCCCCCTCCCTCTCTTCACCACCACCAGCTCTCCCATGCTCCGCCAAGTCTTCTCTGCCCATTCCCTCGTCTCCGGAGCCCTCGAGGCCACGTCTTCCCCAAGTTGGGCGCCGCCCTTGTCCTCTGTCTCCGCGTGGTGGCGCGGCCACGCTCCTCCCCGGCACCTGCTGCTGCTCCAGGCGGGAGCAGCACCTCCTCCCGTGCCCAGCAGTGGCTTTGCCCCTGCCGGAGATGGCCAGAGCTGCCGGAAGCCGTCGCCGGCCGCCGCTCATCTACTCCCCTCCCCTGTTTCGATCGGGGGCAGGGTGAGGAAGGAGACAACCTTGTCCCCAGCCGGCTAGTGGCCCCGAGGGCCCGGCAGGTCATTCTAACGGGGGTTTGACCCCGGTCCCGCTGACGTGTCAGGTGAAGGCGCAATCTGTGTGTACGTTTTCTTTTAATGAAAGCGTGGTTTCTCTCTGTTTCATCCATAATATGTTTACCCGAAGCAAAGGCGTAATTTCAGAGAACACGCTTTCTCTTTTTCCAGCCGCTGGCCGAAACCCTTAGTTTGTGAACATTCGTCCGTTAGCAGCAGAAAAGAATATTTTTTATTTCTTTTTCTGCCTCACGAATGAACGGCCGTAACTTTTCAACCACAAATATGAATGAGGTGAATCCAACGCCCGTGTCTTCATCTCGTCGAGCCCGTTCTGTTTCCGTCATTTTCACTGTGCTTTGACATTCTGAAAATGACTTTTTTGCTCTTGCACGTAAACAGCCCCCTCCGGGAGAGAACTGTTTCCGGCAAATCTTTTCGCGATCATTTCGCACTTCTTCCCGGAGCCTTCTTCACCCCTAGAAAAGCCACAACATCCATTTGCATGATGGATATGCAGTAGCTATGGTTTTCATCTTGACCATTTAATAAATGTCGGTAGTTTTTGCTACCGCTATCGTCGTTTCGGTTATGCGATGGATCGGTGTTTACTTTCATGCTATGTTCTTATACACTTGGTTATCATGTATTCTTGCTAGTATTGCTTTGCATGCCATGCTTGGTAGTAGTACATGCTGATGTTGGCAATGGTCTTCGGTGCATGACTATCGTCTGTTTCCAGTGTCGTTGTTATGCATGTTCCTTTGCATCCAATTGGTTAAATGCTTGCATGTAGTATTATAGTTATGTAATTGCATGGTATTTACTTCTGATGCTAGTGGTTATGCTATGCTTATGAGTAGTGTTATCCTTGTGATAATCATGCTCGTCAGTATGCCATGTTCATCTGGATAAATGATTCACTATGTTATGCTTAAGGGTTATGTTGCATCCATATTTATGTTGGTATCATGCATTATTAATGCATCATGTTATTTTCGTATGACTCAGCTTATTGCATTCAAGTTTAACTGGACTTAATTGAACTTGAACAAATGTGGGCTGAATCATGGTGCCACCATATCGAGATGACCAGTGCAATCACATTTTCCGGTATGGGACGGTCCTAACTGGGTTTATTGTCATGGCTTTCGCCGGTGCCTCCAATGAGGGAAGGTTATGCGTGGGTGCTACCTTGGCCGGGTAGGACGGCATAAGCCTTGTGTGCCCGTACTTGTTATAGCCGGCTTGTCCTAGTTTGGGACCATTTATTTTGCCACGACGGTGGCCGTTGATGCCTTTGGTAGGCATGAGGCCACCCATGACTTATCCTAGAGGGGACTTGGTCAGAGTGGCCTGGAGAGTGTCATGGGCAATAGATCGGTTTTGTCGGAACACCGTTGGTCCACCCGAATGGGAGTACGAGGCCATGGGTTCTGTGGTGTGGGTAAAGTGTGCTACCTCTTTAGAGTGTGTGTTAATAATGATGTGCTTAATAGCAACCCTGGTTCGATAATGAAAGAAGTTGGTTGATCTTTATGTGATCGTGCGAGGATCACCGTGGTACTGAGGATACCGAGTTGTTGAATACTTGTGATGTTGTGTGAGAATCATGGGTAAAGATCAAGCTCTTTGTGGTCATGAATGATTACTACGGTATTGCTTATACCAAGCTTGATTTGATCCTGAGATGATCGTGTGATGTCCGTGATGGTAAGTGATGCATGTGATGGTTACGAGGTAACACGAGCAGAGTAAGTGGTGCATGATAGTGTTAACCTGTTGCATGTAGTATCATCTGGTTTATATGTTCATGCCATGCTCATATTGTGCTAGCAGTATCGCGTTGTTCATGCTATGTTGTTCTGATGAGATCATGTTAATCCTTGTTAACCCATAATTTACATGCTGTTGTTTGTCTTGATTGCTCTTGGTTGCTGCGAGCTTGCAAGTACATTCAATGTACTGACCTGGCATGTCATGCCAGTTTGCAGGTCATGACGGATATGATTGCTTGTTTGCCATGGATTCCCTGTTTACGAGCTACGATAACCGTTCCAGTCAGAGTCCCTGCGGATTGGAGTCCATCACCATCGTTGTTGTCCCGCTGCCAGTATTTATTCCGCTACTTCGAGTTCTTCTGCTGCTTGCATAGAGCAACCGTGGCAGGCGTAGTGTCACGATGCCGATGTAATCCCTTGTACCAATATAGACTATAGTAAAGAGCTGATTTGTTCTATGCTAAGAAGTATCGTATTCTAGAAGAATTCTCCTTGATCTCTGGGCTGGAATACGGGGCGTTTCGGTTTCTCTGAGCTGGGGTGCCACAAAACATCCAAGATGAATAATATAATAGCATGGAATAATGAAAAATTATAGATACGTTGGAGACATATCAACACTATATGTTCATATCCAGGAGCATGTAAAATGTTTGCATCGTATCCTTCATGAGCAGTCTGTTCAATAGACAATCCAGGCTCAAGAACAACATGAGCTTGTATGTTTGCACTAGAAACTTGATTACACACATTAGGTTCAGTCAGTTCAGTATTGATTAGGAGAGTTATAAAATAAGAAGAAATTGGTTTCATTTTCTTATAGATTCCCTACATACAAGTAGTTTTACAACACCATCAGCTTTAACTATTGGCCAGAAATTGAATAGCTAAATTAGATATAATCAGGGACATGATGTACCTGCTCATTGCACATGCTGCTCTTGCAAACTGCGACTGTTCGTTTGCGCAAGCTCGATGCCATGCCCGTGATGCCGCCGCTACGTCCCACGCAGGCTACACCCAAGGTTGGATCTTCATATTCTTGTCCTCCCATTCGCTTGAAGCCCGACAATCGGTGTCCAATGAGGGCATGAGAAAGAGCTCTATCGGTCTATCCAGCAGCGGCTAGGTTATAGGAGCAAACCAGGTTGGAGGCTGGAGCGAATGAATTGGGGATTTTTTTCCGTTCTCGATCGATATGGAAGGCGCTCGTTTGGGCCGCAAGCCTTCTATTGGGCCTGCCTTGCACTAACGTTATTGACCCATCCAAATTCAAATGTTTTTCTCATTTTTTACATTGCCCGCTCATGCGCTCGGACGAACAAAACTATCCTAGGCCAACCTGGATGACGAAAACTAGGTGCGCACTTTCCAGCCACGCGAGGCAGCCGCCCATACCAGCCCCTATGGTGGTGCCGCCCCTTTTTGTGTGTATGATTGGGGTAGTGAAAAATATTCCAGTGACGCTTATTTACCCACAGAATGGTTGAATTGCTTGTTTCTATGA
The DNA here is from genome assembly GCF_018294505.1 of Triticum aestivum. NCBI lineage: Eukaryota > Viridiplantae > Streptophyta > Magnoliopsida > Poales > Poaceae > Triticum > Triticum aestivum. The sequence goes on along the minus strand of NC_057801.1, from coordinate 374,490,222 downwards.
ACTAAGTGTTGTGTGTGTGTCTAAATTCATATCTAAATGAGAGTACACGATATGTTGTGTGTGTTATACATGTTACACTTGAGTGGGACATAAAGTGGTTCAATATATTTGAATTCACCTTAAACATGATTATACCTTCTGAATTTGAGTATCGGCATTTGTAAATCATATTCATATATGATAGGGGAATACATCTTTTTGTGCTTTTGAAGATATATAAAAAACATAGAATGATTTAAAAAGATTTGTATATGAATACAAAATGGATTCGAGTTTAGTTGCTAGGGTAAACGTGAATGCTTATTGTCCCAAAATTTGAAAGAAGCGGCAAAACATCCAGTCCCACGTAGGCTGCCCGAAACTAGTGCTTGCTAGATGGAAATTATTGTATACCCCTTACACGAACAACCTATCGGCCTGATTTCCACTGCTCTCAATAGGGGTAGGTTAGTAACTTCAATCAGATGTGACATGACCGCCTTTCAGCCCATTCAGACACGATGGGCATCAAACATGGGCATCAAAACACATTTGATTCAAGCTCGTCCGAAAGACCCCTATCTCTCCCTGCATTTCCCCATTCATCCACGGTGGGTGGCAAAACATACTCTCCTCGGCCGAAATCGATGTAGGAAAATATTTTAAATAGGGGCAGGTTTGTAACTTCACTCATACGTGACACAACTGCCTCGCCTGTCAGCCCTGTTCATACACCGTGGGTGCCAAAACACGCTCTCCTTGCCTGGGATCGATCTGGGCAAATATTGGGGAGATGCGAGATTACCATCCTATCCCCAATCAACGATATGTCCAAATTTTAAATGGGGGCTAAGTTCGTAACTTTTCTATATTTCAGACAGGCGCGTCCCAAAGACATGGTTCCCCATACCTCTCGCTCCATTTTCCCATTCATACACCATCAGCGTTGGAACACCATCCCCACACCAGCCTCCCCCGTCGACCACCCCGTCCATCACCACCGTCCTCCACCATACTGGAGTGCCTAACAAGACCGCGTTGTGGACTACTAGAGATGGACATTTCTCATCCATGACAATGGACCAGGAGCCTTGCATCACGTCCTCTCGCTTCATCGGCACCGTCGTCCTTCTCGTCCACTACAACGGGACTTATCCCCCAATGCCTCCGTCTATCGTCACAGATCTTCTTCCATGCCATGGTTAGCCATCGCACCCCCGATGCCTACACGGCACCGCAAGAAAGGTGGTACTACTTCATATCTGCTCAACTTTTTGATCTCCACCAGAAAATAGATTGTAACTTGGTTACTATACTTTCTTTTAGCTCTTAGAATCTTAGCTCTTAGTTCAAAACAAACAATGGTTGCTAAGTAGCATTTCTGTGGTTTGCAGCTTCAAATCTGCCATGGCATAGACATAATAGGGTTTAATTGATCATGCTTAGGGTTTCCCCCCTTTTATGATCACTATACGACCAGCCTACATGCTTCGTGTCATAATAGCACTGCTCCACCCATCAAGCTAAACATCCTTACTTATTGAAATATGAATCTGATATGATGCTGATATTATTAAAACAAAGTCATTTAATTGGTCAGCTAAATGTTCTTAATTTATTTTTGAAATGCATGTACGCCGCTGCGGCGGATCTATTGGGTGGCCATGATGGGTCGCGACCCACCCTGGGATTTTGGGTCGGCCTAGATCCCGATTCCCCTTTGTTCTGTTGCGCTTCTGATCCCTACTCACCCCAACCGCCTGCCTCGCCGGTGACTTGTCGTCCCTGGACGTTGACTTTAGGAGCATACGCGGGACTAACAAGAGGTTAGGAGCCGCTCTCCCACCATTTCCCGGGTGTGCCGCTGTGCCTACCTTCCGAGTCCATTCAAGGCTCAGGCGTGGAGCACCCACTCAGCCAACCCGATTTATCCTAGGATACATCCTCAACACTCAGCAGCCACTCCCCATCACCCACTTTCTAATTGATTCATTACTCATTTGGCATGACTGTCATTAGGAATTGTTGTGTACTTAGTGCTACCTACACTTAATGGTTCAGATATTTCAGTAATCTTTAGTACCTCTAATGTTCACAGGGTTTCAAAATTCCTGGCCTAGGAACAAACACTAGTCATGTTGGATTGTTGGTCATATTGACATTGACCCAGATTACTACTACAGGCCAGGTTTGCTGACAATTCTACTTGTGTTTTTACTCATTCTATATGATATCCAGTTATTCACTTCGATTAGTTGCAAATAATAAGTGCTAGACCAACTTCTTGATTTAGATTTTGTACGGTCTCTTACTACAGTTAGGATTTTGCATACTTGTCCTAGTAAGCTCACAAGTAATGATTGATTCACTACCTCTATGCTTGCCTTGTCATATTTGTTGTCAATATTATTTTAGGGTGGACCACCCTCTTTCAAAATACTGGAACTGCATCCATGAGTGAATTGTATTTCTCTGTGTGATCTCTTCCATCATGTGTGGGAAACGAACACTGCACTGTATAGAAAGAAAAGTGTCATATCCACCTTTTACATAGACTACGATCTTTTACATGGGATACAATTTGCCTACTTTCTTTGTGTCGCACTACCAGCACTTCACCCTTGAAGCTAAACATTATGCCACTCATAATTCCAATGTTTATTTGTTCAAATACGAATTTGATATGGTTCTAATGTTCCTGCTTTAGTTTTGAAATGTGTGTCTGCTCCTTATAGAGACATAAGAGGTTTGTATTTCTGTGTGTGGTATGGTCAACACGGTTGGGGGATGAAGTTTGTATACGGAGAGGTTTGTAGGGAGACACTATTCGAGTAGAATCCGCAGTGCATTCCGTAGATAATCTGACTAGTTTTTAAGTTTTCATGAATCTTAGATACTTAACAGCACCATAATTATTATGAGATTGTGTGCATGAAAAGAATAAAGCAGAACAATGCCATGGCTATCAAACTTGGCATTAAGGGACTGAGATCTAGTATGGATACAATGCAATGCACACACTCTCCACCTACAGATTCCTGTTCAGAATATGATCCTAATAATGATTCCGAGCTAGAGGGAGACCTAAATCAATGTAGCTCCCTAGTGGAGGAGTCAGAGGCATATGCCCTATCTTATTAACACATCAACGTCCTTGCTCTAACTTTGCAAGGTTATATTGGTCGCACATATCTTGCAAAGGATGCTTTGCGTTGCTTCTACTTTGTTGCACTGTCATTTTCTTAGTTTACACATCGTCTATGTGAACACGTCCTGCCTATCCATTTTTAGTACATATTCCCTCTGTCATCATTCCATATTTCTCCATTCAAATGTTGCAGTTGTGTATCAAACGTTTAAAAGGAAGAGGGCGATTGCTGATCATGAAGGAGCGTGAACAATGTATTTGGAAAAGGTAGTGACACCTGATAAATCAAATAGCCCATTAGGTGTAGTGGCAATATCATCAGACCCACAAAACACGACCCCACTCTAGCAAACTCTAGCCCTATAACACGGGCCCTCTTCGATGCCCCAACTGAGCAGACCCCAACTGCAACAAACAGTATGATGATGCCAGTTAACATAGCACCAGCTCTATGATGCAAAACCCCCATTCCAGGAAAGAGTACACCAAATCTAGTTGCCAAATCCCTTTTCAAACGAGAGAGACAGAGAGCCCCAATTGTAGCAAATAGGACCCATGTTCCACTTCTTCCCAGTTTAGAAGACGAAACTTATATTGTCGTCAGGAACTTTATGCGCATCTTTCCTTCACGGAAATATTATACCACAGACAAAGAAAAATGTCCAATCTTCCTCCGCAACTTATGTGTAAGTACTAATGTTATTCATGGTAATTAGTGCATATGTTTCTGCTGACAGAAGACAAAAGATTTCATTCTTTTAAATAGGCAAGGACCAAACTGGATAGTCAAGATGAGCAAGGCTTGGTTGCGCTTTTCAAGCATGCGTTGATGAAGTATCGTTGACTCCTGAGCCAAGCGCACTTCGATGGCAAGCCTCTAAACGAAATTTTTGTAAAGTCTCCGGTGCTACATTTAGTAGACAATGACTAGAATAATCTTGTTACACATTGGTCTCGTCTACAGCGTAATGTACTATCTACAATACCACATCACAATATGAACTACATTTCTGCATGTCCTTACCGTCTCACTTGTACGAAAACTGTTTGCAGGAGAATATACCACAGAATCTCGCAACTATACTACACACTGCATTGCTCTTGCGAGTACCTCTTGCCCTTTATCACCATACTTACTTTCATAGTATGTTGATTATGTAGCATTACTGCACATGTTAGTATCCTTATCCTCCATCTAGTGGACATTATAAGATCCGTATTGACTCTTACATAAATTTAGAATCAACCCAATGCTTTTGAAGAGGTTTAGCTCTATAGTCCTCTTGTAAGGACCGAACGTCTTGTATCACTGTACTTACATTAACAGGTACTCCCTCTGTCCCATAATATAAGAGCGTTCTATATAGTACACCGGTGTACAAAACACACATATATTATGTGAAGGGGGGATTTGTTCATTGTGTAGCATTAATCTACTCTTATCTCCCTCGCCCACGATTTACTAAAAAATGTCATATCTATATTTAATCTTAACAAAAAGTTGAATACACAAACAATGCCAGTCCAGAAGTGTAGCCCATTCCTCTTGTCACTACATTTTGTCCTATAACACTTGTACTTACATGGATAGGTAGTTGATTATGTAGCATCAATATGCATCTTATCTTCATTATCCTCTATCCCTTCCAGTATTATCATATCTATAATTACTCTCTACAAAATGTAGAGTATAGGCAATGCTTATGAAGAAGATTATGTGCTGAAATTCTTGAGTTATCCTTCCGTTGACATGGAGAAGGGCATTATAGAGCCTGTGTTAACTGTTAATGTAAGTCGGTCCTTCAAAAGCCTTTAACCTCAACCGCTGTTGAATTTTCTCATGCTGCCTATCGTCAATTGCTCTTTAGTTTGCTATTTATATCAAAATGCATGTTCGAAAAAATTGGAAGTTCCAAGTTTTAGTTGTAAAACCAAATTCCTTATTCATACCATGCAAATTACTTAATACAGATCCAATGATTTTCTTTAGCCCTAGATGTATGCTTGTTTTTGTTGATCTATAATCCAGTGTGTGGTGAAGCAGCCCACATTTGCACCTTGTCATTTCTTTCTTTATCTTACTGATGTGGCTGATGATATGAACAACATGCCATGCATATTAACCAAAATAGATACGATGATTGTCTTTTGCACTGTATCTATGCTTGTTTCATCGATATGGTAATCCAGTAGTGTGGTGAATCTCCCCGCGTTAAGAACAATGCCAAATTATGCTATTGACATTTTTTAACTGTCTCTTTATTTTCTAATTTGAAATTGGATGGAATGGACAACACAGCTACCTGCTACTTCTTGAGCTTGCCTTGGTTTTTCCCCTGAAGAGGAAAGCGTGATGTAGCAAAGTAGAGATAAGTATTTCCCTCGGTTAGAGAACCAAGGTATCAATCCAGTAGGAGACAACGCACAAATCACCAATACCTGCACAAACAATCAAACAACTTGCACCCAACGCGATAAAGGGTTGTCAATTCCTTCAGGTCACTTGCAAAAGTGAGATCTGATAGACATAGGTAAAACTAGACAAAAGATAAAGTAAATATTTTTTGGGTTTTTCAGTTTATAGATCAGAAAGTAAAAGATTGCAAAATAGTAGATCGGAAACTTATATGATGGAAAATAGACCCGGGGGCCATAGGTTTCACTAGAGGCTTCTCTAAAGATAGCAAATAATACGGTGGGTGAACAATTAATGTCGAGCAATTGATAGAAAAGCGCACAAAGTTATGATGATATCCAAGGCAATGATTGTGAAATATAGGCATCACGGCCGTGTCAAGTAGACCGACTCCTGCCTGCATCTACTACTATTACTCCACACATCGACTGACTCCTACCTAAATCTAGAGTATTAAGTTCATGAAGGACAGAGTAATGCATTAAGTAAGAGGACATGATGTAGATGCTTAAACTCAAGAAATATGACGTAAACCCCATCTTTTTATCCTCGATGGCGACAATACAATATGTGCCTTGCTGCCCCTACTGCCACTGGGAAAGGACACCGCAAGATTGAACCCAAAGCTAAGCACTTCTCCCATTACAAGAAAAACCAAATCTAGTTGGCCAAACTAAATTGATAGTTCGAAGAGAATTACAAAGATACCAAATCATGCATATAATAATTCAGAGAAGATTAAAATAATATTCATAGATAAGATGATCATAAATCCACAATTCATCAGATCTTGACAAACACACCGCAAAAGAAGATTACATCTGATAGATCTCCAAGAACATCGAGGAGAACATGGTATTGAGAATCAAAGAGAGAGAAGAAGCCATCTAGCTACTAGCTATGGACCCGTAGGTCTGCGGTAAACTACTCACGCTTCATAGTAAGGGCAATAGAGTTGATGTAGAATCCCTCCATGATCAAATCTCCCTCCGGAAGGATGTTGGAAAAAGTCCCGAGATGGGGTCTCATGGGAACAGAAGGTTGCAGCGGTGGAAAAGGGTTTTCGTGGATGCTTCTGGAGGTTTGGTAATATATGTGAATATATAGGATGAAGAATTAGGTCAAGGGGTGTTGGAGTAGGCCACAAGCCAGGGGTCGTGCCCACCCCCTAGGGCGCCCCCTGTGGCTTGTCGTTTACTCCAAGGTCTTCTGACTTGGAGTCCAAGTCCAACAGGTGTCTTCTGGTCCAAGAATAATCATCGCAAGGGTTTTATTCCGTTTGGACTCTGTTTGGTATTCCTTTTCTTTGAAGCTCCAAAACAACGAAAAACATAAACTGGCACTAGGCTCTAGGTTAATAGGTTAGTCCTAAAAATAATATAAAATAGCATATTAATGCATATAAAACATCCAAAATAGATAATATAATAGCATGGAACAATAAAAAATTATAGATACGTTGGAGACGTATCAAGCATCCCCAAGCTTAATTCCTGCTCGTCCTCGAGTAGATAAATGATAAAAACAAAATTTTTGATGTGGAATGCTACCTAACATATTTATCCATGTAATTTTTCTTTATTGTGGCATGAATGTTCAGATCCATAAGATTAAAAACAAAAGTTTAATATTGACATAAAAACAATAATACTTCAAGCATATTAACAAGGCAATTATGTCTTCTCAAAATAACATGACCAAAGAAAGTTTATCCTTACAAAATCATATAGTCTGGCTATGCTCTATCTTCATCACACAAAATATTCAAATCATGCACAACCCCGATGACAAGCCAAGCAATTGTTTCATACTTTTGGAGTTCTCAAACCTTTTCAACTTTCACGCAATACATGAGCGTGAGCCATGGACATAGCACTATAGGTGGAATAGAAAATGGTGGATGTGGATAAGAGAAAAATAGGGAGATAGTCTCACATCAACTAGGCGTATTAACGGGCTATGGAGATGCCCATCAATAGATATCAATGTGAGTGAGTAGGGATTGCCATGCAACGGATCACTAGAGCTATAAGTTTATGAAAGCTCAAAAGAAAACTAAGTGGGTGTGCATCCAACTTTCTTGCTCATGAAGACCTAGGGCAATTTGAGGAAGCCCATCATTAGAATATACAAGCCAAGTTCTATAATGAAAAATTCCCACTAGTATATGAAAGTGACAACATAGGAGACTCTCTATTATGAAGATCACGGTGCTACTTTGAAGCACAAGTGTGAAAAAAAAGGATAGTAGCATTTCCCCTTCTCTATTTTCTCTCATTTTTTGTGGGATTCTTTGGCCTCTTTTTTTATATTTTTCATCCAGAGTCTCATCCCGACTTGTGTGGGAATCATAGTCTCCATCATCCTTTCCTCACATGGGACAATCCTCTAATAATGATGATCATCACAATTTTATTTACTTACAACTCAAGAATTACAACTCGATACTTAGAACAAAATATGACTCTATATGAATGCCTCCGCGGAGTACCGGGATGTGCAATGACTCAATAATGACATGTATGAAATAATTATGAAAGGTGGCTTTGCTACAAATATGATGTCAACTACATGATCATGCAAAGCAATATGACAGTGATGGAACGTGTCATAATAAAACGGAACTGTGGAAAGTTGCATGGAAATATATCTCAGAATGGCCATGGAAATGCCATAATAGGTAGGTATGGTGTCTATTTTGAGGAAGGTATATGGTGGGTGTATGGTACCGGTGAAAGTTGCGCGGCACTAGAGAGGCTAGCAATGGTGGAAGGGTGACAGTGCCTATAATCCATGGACTCAACATTAGTCATAAAGAAATCACATACTTATTGCAAAAATCTATTATTTATCAAAAAAAGTACTACACGCATGATTCTAGGGGGATAGATCGGTAGGAAAATACCATCGCTCGTCCCCAACCGCCACTCATAAGGAAGACAATCAATAAATAAATCATGCTCCGACTTCATCACATAACGGTTCACCATACGTGCATGCTACGGGAATCACAAACCTTAACACAAGTATTTATCCAATTCACAATTACTCACTAGCATGACTCTAATATCACCATCTTTATATCTCAAAACAATCATAAGGAATCAAACTTCTCATAGTATTCAATGCACTTTATATGAAAGTTTTTATTATATCCCTCTTGGATGCCTATCATATTAGGACTAAATTTATAACCAAAGCAAATTACCATGCTGTTTAAAAAGACTCTCAAATTAATATAAGTAAAGCATGAGAGTTCAACAATTTCTATAAAATAAAACCACCGTCGTGCTCTAAAAAGATAGAAGTGAAGCACTGGAGCAAAATTGCCTAGCACAAAAGATATAAGTGAAGCACATAGAGTATTCTAATAAATCAGTATTCATGTGTGTCCCTCTCAAAAGGTGTGTATAGAGAGGATGATTGTGGCAAACTAAAAAGTAAAGACTCATATCACACAAGACCTCCAAGCAAAACACATATCATGTGGTGAATAAAAATATAGCCACAAGTAAAGTTACCGATAGACGAAGACGAAAGAGGGGATGCCTTCCAGGGCATCCCCAAGCTTAGGCTCTTGGTTGTCCTTTAATATTACCTTGGGGTGCCTTGGACATCCCCAAGCTTAGGCTCTTGCCACTCCTTATTCCATAGTCCATCAAATCCTTACCCAAAACATGAAAACTTCACAACACAAAACTCAACAGAAAATCTTATGTGATCCGTTAGTATAAGAAAATAAATCACCACTTTTCGTACTGTTGTGAACTCATTATTTATTTATATTGGTGTAATATCTATTGTACTCCAACATTTGCATGGTTCATAACCCCCTATACTACCTATAGATTCATCAAAATAAGCAAACAACACATGGAAAACAGAATCTGTCAAAAACAGAACAGTCTGTAACAACCAGCGAACTTCGAATACTTCTGTAACTCACAAATTTCTTAAAAATTAGGACAACCTGGGAAATTTGTATACCAATCTTGTGTACAAAATTCATATCAAAATCATGCTTCTATGAATTATGAAAATTATTTTGCTGGGTGCAAAAGTTTCTATTTTTCAGCAAGATCAAATCAACTATCACCGCAAGCCATCCCAAAGGTCTTACTTGGCACAAACACTAACTAAAACACAAAACACATCTAACCATAGGCTAGATGAATTATTTATTGAAAAATAGACCCAAATAGCAAAGAACAAAAATAAAATTGGGTTGCCTCCCAACAAGCGCTATTGTTTAACGCCCTTAGCTAGGCATCAAAACACATAGATAGATCTAGGTATTGTCATCTTTGGTATGCAATTCTTTTATCATTAAATCCTCCAAAACTCTTCTTAACAAATCTATCCTTTCATTTATTTCCTTTCTAGTGAACAAACTTAAATCATGAAAAGGACTTTGACTAGTGATTTTGACATTCATAAACCCGTAATCAGGATCATCATACAGAACACATATCTTATTTCTAACGGGTTCTTTCATCATCTTATTCAACCAATCGTTATAAATCCTACATAAATTCCCGTTGTAATCTAATCAAATTCCTCGTAGGTGTCAAGGTACAAAGCTTGAGAGATTTCTGAACAAGGAACTCTCCTCCTATGATTCTAGCTATAAGATTGATAATACCTAGATTCCAAACTATGCATAGTTTCTTTATCATGGAGGATATCTTTAATCAGAGGGTGTGCAACATCTTTATTATAGAAAGCAAAAATATCCCTAGCTTCTTGTATTATAAAATCTAATTCTCGCATAAGGATGATGGTGGCAATCTTTTTAGCTATAGGGTGATTAATATTGGTGAGTTCGTGAAACACCTTTTGCAAAGCAGGATGGATGTGCACAAATTTCCTTTCTAAAGTCAGGACCCCGATCGTAAGTCACACAGATCTAGCATGTAACACATCATAAAACTCTGTGGCCTCATGCACGGTATTCCCACCGGTGCCACCTTACCTGGTCTGGGACCGTTTGCACCTTTTGGCTCACGTTTATGATAGTGCCGCTAGCATCCATACAAAAAAGAACCCAGGCTAACATGACTAGTCGTAAACCCAAGGTGGCGCTAACTTACAGGGACATGCATACATGACCAAGCAACGAACGTGTCGATCAGCAACGTATGAACCCAAGTCGTAGCAAGCTACAAGGACTTAAAGGAACAACGCGTGACATTTCCTCAAAGGGACAGACACATGAACGAAGAAGGACACATGCCGGCCAGCCTAAGTGTTCTGGAGCAGTAGCAAGCTACCATGGCTCAGTGGAAACACAAGGAGACGTTTCCCGGTAAGAGAGGCTACCAAGAATAAACAACTAGGTTGTCGTATCCCACACATAACAAGCATTTCAATAAACATACACACAATATGCTCGATATGTGCAAATACAACATGGCAGCACAACAAAACTCTATGACACGAAGTATTTATTCAATAGGCTCTGAGGAGGCAAGTATTACAAACATGGGTCGCATGACCCAACATACAGAGCATATAGGCAACAGAAGCATAACGTGTCTGAGTACAGACAACTACAAATGAAAAGGGCTGAGAAGCCTGACTATCTACAAGATCCTCACAAGGGTACAAGATTGTAGCTAAGGTAACAAGCTAAATGTCGAAGTCCATGCAGTACTACTAGCGAGACTGAAGTCTCTCTGCAAAAACATAAATTAATCAAACGTGAGTAAAAATGTACCCAGCAAGGCTTACATTAGAACTAGCTACATATGCAACAGTATCAACAAAAGTGGTGGTGGAGGTTAACTGCAGAAAGCCAGCTTTCACTTGGTGGCTATCCTGAACTATGACTGCAAGTAACTCTTTTGAGGTGGCGCACACGAGTCCAAATATTCACCATATCTATACACCACTATGGATCTGCTCCCGTCTCCTTACGAGAAGGCCATCCATAGCACTCACGCTTATATTGCACATTTTAGAGTATCCCCTTTCACTTGTCTATGAACTATATAGGCAACCCAGAGGTCCTTTACCGCGGACGCGGCTATTCGAATAGATTATGTTAACCCTGCAGGGGTGTACTTCTTCACACACGCTCTCGCCACTTACCGCCATGTAGACATCATGTATCTCGGCAACCTTCAAGTGGAAGCCTGACGAGGGAGTCGGCCACGACCTAACTAACCACTGAAGACTCTAGTCCAGGTTTATCGCCAATTCAGGTTCCATCCGCAGGGAGTCCGGCCGAGGTTTCCACATACGGCCCCGAACAATGTGAGCAGGGTTCCCGAGGCACCAAACGGGCATCGCGGTACACCGTGCCACGTGCCTACCGCATCACGGCCCACCCCTTCGATCAACGCTACGCACGGTCTCCAGCATACTATAAACATCAGAAACTACTTGCAACTCCTGGACAAAAGACATGGCGGTTACTAAGTCAAGAGAGTCAATTAAGGAGCCCAATGCGTGGTAGTAGCTATTCTTGATCACAAACACAGAACTCAGTTTCTGAGGACGGCTTCAATGAGACAACCCACCATGTACTCCTACATGGCCTCTCACCGCTGCCTTTACCAAATCGTGTTCACACGCTTAGCTCCCAATAGTAGGACATGTTCACACCATTCCGATTCATCCCTGATGAATCAGACTTGACACAACTCTAAGCATAGAAGGCATGACAAACAAGCATGAATGAGTAGGCACATCAAGGCTCAAACAAATCCTACTCATGCTAGTGGGTTTCATCTATTTACTATGGCAATGATAGGTCATGCAGAGGAAAAGGGGTTCAACTACCCCAGCATGTAATAGTTGAATCGTTGTTGTCCTAATGCAGTAAAAGAGAGTAGGAGCGAGAGAGTGGGATTGTATCAGAATGAACAAGGGGGTTTTGCTTGCCTAGCACTTCATAAGATAGTATAGCTCTTCATCGGTGTCATCGAACTCGTCGTCAGAAAACGTCTATCGAGAGGGAACAACCACCGGCAAACACAAGAGGGAACAACATCCACTACAATGCACAATCAAATGAATGACATGTCATGTTAAGGAACTGAATTGACCTAATGCAGTAATAAACCAAGTTAATCAAAGTGGAATTCAAACAGGGTTAAACTCCAACTCCAAATGCTAGTTCATAAATTGCCCTAATCATGTTTTATCATGTTCAGTAAGGTTAACTTGTTCAAACATGCATTAAAGTACCATAAATACATTCTTTGGATTTTTCTGATCATTTTTCATATATAACTTATTTCATTTGGAGTTACGGTTGAATTTATATGAATATTAGAAGTTTAAAACATTTTCTGGAATTTTCATATTTGCTTCTACATAAGAAAATACCAGGAAATGTGTTTATGACGTCAGCATTGCATCAAGCTTGTGTCAGCAAGTCAACATTGTCAACTACAGAGACTGACCAGCGGTGCCAGGTCAAAGCTGATTGGACAGGTCAAACCTTATAGCCTGGGCCCACGAGATTTAAACTAATCCTAACTAGAAATAAAACCTGTGGTTAATTAACATGGAGGGGTCCACTGTCAGTGACTGTGATGGGTAATTAGTGGGTGGATTAGGCCCTAATCTAATCTCGCCACGTCACCATCGCCGGAGCAAGTCGCCCGCGACCTTACAGGACGGTGATGGCTCATCGGAATTTCTATTCTGGCGACCATTCGCACGGCGGAGGGCATCTACGGATTGCGGGTGCTCAGCCGCATCCACCTACGCAAGCGGGACGGGCTGAGGTCAGCTGAGCTCGCCAGAATCAAGCTCATGGCGGCGGCTGGAGTTCGGACCAAGACGGGAACAAAGCTACGATGGACGGGAGGACGGCGGATGCTTGTTCTAGGCTCCTGGGACCATGCTGAGCACAACCACGCGCTCAAACGCGGGCGGCAGCAACTGTGGCACGGCGGCTACATGGCCGGTGGAGCAAAGCTCTCGGCCGCGATGGCGAAGCTAGCTGGAGGAAGGAATTAACACGGGGAGTAGATGGGAATGACGACGGGGATCACTGCAAAGTGAAGAGAAGGTCGGCGGCTCGGGGGAGGCTCTGGAGTCGACGGGCCGGCGGTCGCGATCTCCAGCGTCGGGAGGTTGAAGATGATGTCGATGGCGGTGATACAACACGTCCCCGGTTGATTGGCTAGTCGAGGACATAGAAGACATCGTTGCGGAGCTCTCGGGCATGGGGAGAGGTCGAGGGGGAGGTGGTGGCTACGGCTATGGCGAACGGCGGTGTCAGCAGCGCTCGGGTGTGGAGTCCAGAGGCGAGGGAGAAAGTGAGGGGAGAGTGAGCGGGTCAGGCAGATCGGGATGGCACCGAGGAGGTCTCTCATGTCGTCGCGCTGGCCTGGGGAGGCAGGCAGGCACCCTGGTGGCGTGGCGTGCCGGGCATGCGCGCGTCTCGGCCACGCGCCTGGACGACTGGCGCCAGGAGGACGACGGCGCCTAGCGGGCCGGCTTAGTGGGCTCTGGTAAGTTAGGTACGGTTCTGTCCTTTCCTTTTCCTCCTGGTTTTTCTGTTTTCTATCTATTTTATTCTATTTTGTCTTCTCCACATCTTGCATGGCCATCTTGATCTGGTGGTAGCCTGAGAAGGCGTCCAAGAAGCACAACAGGTCGCACTCGGAGGTGGAGTCCACGATCTGGTCAATGCAAGGAAGCAGAAAGGGATGTTGAGGGCAGGCCTTGTTGAGGTTGGTGAAGTCGACACACATGCGCTCCTTCCCTCCTTTCTTGGGGACGACGATGGGGTTCGCCAGCCACACCGGGTATCTTACTTCCCTGATGACCCCTGCGTCTTGCACCTTGCGGGTTTCTTGGATGATGAAGGCCTGCTTCTCGGTGGACTGACGATGAGCCTTCTACTTCACTGGCCGCACGTTTGGGCATACCTTCAGGTGGTGCTCGATTATTCCCCTTGAGACCCCAGCCAGGTCTTTGGGCTCCCAAGCAAACACATCCTTGTTGGCGCGCAAGAAGTCGACCAACGCTTTCTCTTGGTCCTGAGGGAGGCCAACTCCTATGGTGAAGGTGGCGCTGGTTGTCCCCTCCTCACTAACCAGCGCTTGCTTTGTCTTGGCTCGGTCTTGGGAGAACACCTGCTTCTTCTTGGACAGCGCCGCTTCCGGGGCCCCAAGACCTCCCTTCTCATTAGGCACCGCAGATGCCGGTGACCTGAAGGCGAGCTTGAGGGCCTGGAGCGCATCTTTGGTTTCCCCTGCCACCGTGAGGACACCGTTGCTGCGAGGCATCTTCATGAGGTTGTAAGCTAGATGAGTCACCGCCATGAACATGGCCAAGGCCGGGTACCCCAGGATGGCGTTGTATGGCAGGTTGATCCTGGCAATGTCGAAGTCGATGAGCTTCGTGCGGTAGTTGTCGCGGGTCCCGAAGGTGACAAGGAGGTGGATCTGCCCCCAGGGGGCTGGTGGAGCCATCGCCGACCCCAGAAAAGGGCTTGGTGGGGCGTAGCCGGCCGGGGAGCACATGCAGTAGGCCGAATGTCTCCGCAGAGAGCTAATTGAGGCCGACTCCACCGTCGATGAGGGTCTTGGTGACCGCCATGTGGCAGATGGTGGGGGTACAAAGCATTGGGAGCGCGCCTGCTCCTGCCGTGGCGGCCGGATGATCCTCGGGGCTAAAGGTGAGGTTAGCCTTGGGTGCTGCCCAGCCTGGGGGAGCCCCCGGGCCGGCCTGGGCGGCACTTAGTTGTTGGTAGAACTGCTTGATGTGGCGGTCGGAGGGTGGTGCCTGCGAGCCACCTAGGAGAGCTGTGATGACGGGGGGCGCCGGAGCCGTGAAGCATGTGACAAAGAGGCCGCACAGCTCCTCCCAAGAGGCTACGGAGGACTCCGGCAGGTTGAGCAACCAGGCGCGCATTGCGCCTACGAGGGCCATGGGGAACCAGTTGGCCTTCACCTTGTTGTCTCCGCCAACGGCCCAAATTGCTTCTTCGTACGCATGGAGGAAAGAGGCCGGATCCGCCGCACCGTCGTAGCGCGGCAGCATCTCCGGTCTGAACTTGGGTGGCCACTCCACCCGCCGTAGGGAGAGGGTGAAACAGCGCAGCCCCGGTGCTCCTTCGAAGGCACGCACCGGCCAAGTCGATGGAGAAGCACCCGCCATTGAAGCCGACGACGCGGTCTGGCGTACAGGGCAGAAGATCTCCAACACACCCCTACCTACGTGCCAAATGTCGGATTACGGGATCCGCAAACCCTTGAAAGGTTTCAACTCTAGGGTGCGTGCGGAGATCTCAACCTACACAACCTGCCTACTCGCGATTCCCCTAAGCCTAGAACGACGAGCTTGAAGAGACAAAGAGACACAGCAGTATATCCTGGTTCGGGCCACCACGCGGTGTAATACCCTACTCTAGCATTTTGGTGGATTGCCTCGAAGGGCTGAGGATGAACTAGTATAGTGGATGAACTGGCCTCAGGAGGAGAGGTGTTCTTGAGCTCAAGAGAGCTGGTGAGGTGGTCGGGTGAGAATGGATCCATCCCCTCTATGGTGGTGGCTAAGTCCTATTTATAGTGGCCTTGGTCCTCTTCCCAAATGTTGGTGGGAAGGGATCCCATAATGGCCGGATTTGAAAGGGGACAAGTAGTACAATTTATCCTGACAAAAGTGGTCTTCGCCTACGAAAAGCCCATGGTCGTGACGCTGCGGTGGGCTCGGTGATGACCTCCGTCCTGCCATCCTGGCGGTCTTGGTCTTGTTGCACCAGAATGGAAACCTTTGGCTGATTCCTCGGGACTCCATGCCTATGGCTTGCCTCCCTTGCACCAAAGAGGAAACTGGTGCCCTGCGCCTGCTGGCGCCTGCCTGGCCTTGGTCGTCACGGCGCACGTCAGCTGAGCCTCGTGAGGTGCACCTTGCATAGAACTCTTCGCCCCTCAGGAGCCAGCCTGAAGAGGCCGATCCCCTCGGGGGTCTTGGCGTCGTCCGCCTCGCGAGGCTTGGCCCCTCGCGAGGGTCTTGAGTTGTTGATGTCGAAGCTGGGTCGTACCAAGCCGTCAATGGAGCCACATGGTGGGCTAGAGGCAGACATGTCTAGAAACCCCCATATATAGAACGCTGACAAGAAACTCTATAGGAATAAATCCCCTCAAAGATCGAGCAACTCAGACTCAACTCATGGAGTGAGACGTTGAACATCTCTTGAGCTGAGACTTTCAAACACACATCGGGAGGGATGGAAGAACATATGATGAAGGTTCACTTGGTAAACAACAATTCCACGTTGGAGTAGGATGGTGCACTACTTTCAGAGTAGCAAGGAGATAAATTGTCGTGATTCCATAACGGGGCACCTTCGAGGAGGTGACTCGTGGAATTAATCCCTTAAGTGGCAAAAAGAATTACTTTTGATTCTGAGATCATTGAATTTTTTTATACCAGCCTAAGGCAAATCACAATCAATCGTTTGAAGGAGTTCAATAGAATGGCATACTCGGACTAGAATGGATGATGTGGACTACCTTGTTGAAGACAACACCAATGGATGATTTTTTGCTTATCATCTGGAATGGGTGGGACCCATGGTAGGTCCACTTTTGAAGATGATCCTGGATAACAATTACTAAGAAGGTAGACCATAATAGAATGGCACAAAGGCGATGCAAGTTAGGAACAAAATGCAAATGCTGGGAATGATTCTAGTAACTGGGGAGAAGCTCAACAGACGAGAGTGAGTCCACTGTTTGAAAGGTTATTGCATAATCGAAGAAACAGAGAGCAAATCCTAATTAATGCCGATGATAAAACCTAGTGCTTGCGCGTGCTCTCAAGAACTTGAGCATTTCCATATTCATCAAGTTTTTTACCAACATCCGTGTCAAGGATCCTGGCAACACAACATACCACCATGATAAATAGTGATGGACGATGCAGATGGAAAGGAAGATAACACCTTCTTAGATTTCACCTTAGCGAGGTCGAGGAAACAAAATCTGGATGATCGACCGAGAGACATTTAGCACTCCACTTCTAATGTTCTCCTTGATGTACTAGCGTAACCCACTTATAGATATGGTTTGGTATTTTGAACATCAAGTAAAAGGTTGGACTTCGGGAGCTCAAAAATCCATAAGGAATAACTGTTGGAGTAAATCCTACGAAATCCATATGGGGAGGTGGCGAACTTTCTCAATCAAGATACTACAGTAATAGGTCTTCCGGCTGTTGTGTTGGCCACGACATCCACTTTACGGGTTACAGAGAGACCAATATTATACTTCTTGGAAAATGTTCCAACCATCATATCTGCCTGAGATTCAGATTTGGTTGGGGTCAGAACATTCCAGACTTGTCGAGTCTAGAAAGAAAAATGAAAGTTTGCAACACAAATCGATGAGATGGCTTTGCGAGATTCTCGGGGAATGAACTACGATAGCAAGCTCCAAAACATGAGCTGGTTATGCTACACACCTGTGAACACACTATCCCAGACAGGCATGACCACACGGTAGTCTTATAAAAAAACACTACCAAGTTCAGCTGGGGAACCATCGACAAGGATATCGAAGTCCTTGCATAAGTCTTGCTCTTAAGAAGAGACTTCTTCTCCTAGAACAAATCAATCAGTGGCTTGGTGTGCTAGGGATACATATAGAATGAAGATGATCAATCTATCAGACCATAGAATACTTCGCACGTACATGACTGACTTGGTATAATTCCAAAGGAAACAAAAACAATCTTTCTCGAACTCACGGCAGAAACTTGCACCAAATGCTCGTGAATCAGAGGAAGCCACTTCTTTCATTCAACATATGCTTCATGAACGGGAGATGAAGATAATGCTTATAGAAGCTTCCAATACTAGCTGGATGTTCGACACGAATCATGGAGGAGGCAAAATGCTGCTGATGGGCTCAACAATAGGTCATCAAGATTTCCATATAAATGGAATTCCACAATTATGGTAACAAGGTGATAGCATTGGTTAGACCAAAAGATATAATGGTGTATGCTTGAGGGGTCAACCACGAGTAAGACAACATTATGAACATCCTTGGTTCTGATTTGATTTGACAATAGCCCATACTCAAATCAAGGTTTGGACAAGACAATAGATCCAATCACTGATCATGAGGACCAATTGATGAGGATATCATCTTTCTTCAACACACACACACACACAAAAGATATCTCTTAGGGATGAACTATGTCAGGTAAGCTTTTATCTTCCAACTCTCCAAGTTGTTGTTTAACTTAACCAACTAGCTCAGGGTATCCGACACAGATTCTTGGAGAAAGGGTGGTTTACAAGAAAACCAACTTGATCACGAACTCAACATAGTGGTCAGGTGACGACCTGGTGATACTTCCGAGAAGATATTCGGAAAATCAGGAACCACCGATATGTTACTAAGCTCGAGAACAATCTTGCTTTTTAGGTCAAGATGATATGATCAAAAGAGCGAGGGATTGACACAATCCTAACTCATTGATCGGAGAGTACACCGGAAATAAGGACTAGGTACCATAATTGGTGTTATAATGAGGATTAAATAACCAACATGCTAAGAACGAAATTATTGCCACTTAACTACCAAGCAACGGAGTTGCTAGGAGTATAGATTTCACACATCCCGATTCACTTATCGGCATTCTGGTTGCGACAATACGGAACCAAGGAATGAATAATGATGGCGAGAAGTATCACTACGTCAAGAATTCACAAGAGCTGGTGCAATTCTCATGAAAATCCTGACATAAAGGGGGTAATACTCCAGGGTAGAACAGAATCAAAAGCTGGATTGGCATTTGATTTGCGGATTATAACTGCTTTGACCCAATCCTGGATATGGATGAGGTGCTGGAGTTTTTTTCTCCTAGTCATTCTAAAATAGAATGGCTTGACGAACCACAAGAATAATAGGCATCGTTGAACATGAATGCACACATACTCTTGACTGTCAATTGATAGACGAAGGTCAGAAATCAACTAAAGAGGGACAACTCTACGGAACATATAACTTTCTGAGTTGTGGATGCATAGATTAGCATGTCAAACGAGTTCAACATATTTCCTTCGGATAACCCATGCAGAAAGGTAGGCTGGCAGAGTCACATCATGGAATCGAGAACTCATCAAGAGAACTCTTGTTGTGACCTTTTGGTTCAATGAGGAACATCTGCCATAAACAGTTCATGGTATTTGGAAGAAGGAAATACCACGGGCCTCAAGGCTATCGCAAACTTACTAGTATTCTAAAGGGACTAGCAAACACTATCAACATGAAGTAAGTAGAGTGAATCTCGGGTTCAAAAACTCAGGATAAAATACCTACTGCTAAATGGCATCACGGGATGCTTTCGAGAATGATGGCCAGAATCATCACATTGTGACACATAACATGGATGGATTACTAGGTGATCCTCTAAGACACCTAGGGTCATAATAATAATCCCAACATATATGTCGAGGCAATAGAATACCTCAACACACCAATTTGTGTGCTTAATCTGGCCCAAAAGGACATCGGGAACATGGAGGAAAGATTTGCATGTGCATCAGACTATTTAGAAACATGGGATGACTCGGACAGCATGACGGCTGTAAATGCTCAGAAAGATTTGAGACATCCTGCAAAATGGTGGCATAACCACTTCATCATCACAATATCAAAGTTTCGAGATCAACTATCAACACAAGGAAGTAGTAGGAACTGAACTGAGGCTTGAATCCATCAATCTTATAAGTCTACAGATTAGTAACACGTGATCTTGATATGAGAAGAGAAAGAGCCTAGTTCCTTAACCCCGTAGGAAAGCTAAGATACTCGGATCAGAAGGGCATAATGTAAAGGAGTAAAAAGAGCCTTACATTCCCTTCCACAATCAATTCCCGTATATAACTAAAGAATTTCTAGACTCAACTTCGACCAGTTTGGCTTGGTAATCCTACAGGCAGTCAGGCTCTGATACCAAAGCTAGCAGGATCCCGATCCTAAGTCACACCGATCTAGCATGTAACACATCATATCACTTTGTGGCCTCATGCACGGTATTCCCACGGGTGCCACCTTACCTGGTCTGAGACCGTTTGCGCCTTTTGGCTCATGTATATGACAGTGCCGCTAGCATCCATATAAAAAGAACTTGGGCTGACATGACTAATCGTAAACCCAAAGTGGCGCTAACTTACAGGGACAGGCATACATGACCCAGAAACGAACGTGTCGATCAGCAACGTATGAACCCAAGTCGTCACTACTAGGGAAAAGCCTAGCAGCAGCGCGGGTTCTAGGTATATCAGTAGCGCGGGACACAGCGCTACTAATAAGGCGCTACAGCTAACCCGTAGCAGCAGCGCGTGCGCACCTGTGCTACTCCTATACAAGTGTAGCAGCAGCGTTCTTCTCGGGAGCTCGCTACTGCTAATAGCTATAGCGCGCTTCTCCTGTGCGCACTACTGCTACTGTCGCCCTGCTGCTAACTTTTCTCCACTTGCTACTGCTAATTTTAGTAGTTTTTGTTTTTTTATGCATATTCGTTTCGTATTTGAACAGGCTTTATAGTAGAATCTTTAGCACATACAAATGTCATCATGATACACATACAAATGGCTGCGAGACTACAAATGTAATCATAGCATATACATACAAATAGTCTCATCATAATCATCATCCAACATAGTGGTATCTTGTCATCATCTCGAAAATAGCGATACATGCAAGTCTCGAATACTTGCAACTACAACGTCATCCATCTAAACAAAGGTATACGTGAGAAGAGCTATCACTATAAGTGAGAGCGGAACTATGCAGTACATGAGGCGGCGGTTACGAGTCCTCTCTCTTGCTAGTGTGAACCTCAAGTAACTAGCATCTCCTACTTGTCTGCTTTTGAAGCCTTTATGGCTGGCGCCCGAGAACCCATTCACTTGCGCCTGACACTCAGGCCACTCGTTGTACACCCCCGAAACCTTCCCTTTGTACACGACATAGCACTGCCATCTCGCCATCAAGAAGCTAGGTACCTGTTAGAGATACATCTTCGTCAAGAGGACGTACAATCATATGCAACAAAATATACTAGAGAAACACGAAAAAGAAAGGGTTAGGAACTAGATGCAACATACAATATGCAAACTAATTAACTAGAGGTACGCAGGTCATCATACCCAAACTAACAATGTAGCGTTACGCAAGTTCGGCAGGGACCGTGGACATCACAAAGTTTCATCTCTACAGAAAGTATACAAGTTCAACCAACACATATCATCATCATCGGCATCGTAAATCACTAGAACTTCCATCCTTCCATATCATCCAGGATGGACCCTAGCATCTTGAACGACGTGAGGTCATGACATTGCATGCCTATGCTAGTTCGGACGTCAGCTCGCGATATAGGGCCGTGGTGGAACATCCCCTTCTCATAGATGACTTCTTTCATGATGATCGTCGCAATGTCCCTTTGGATGCGAAAGAAGTCATCTCTTCTGAGTATATAATCTGCTTGCCCATGAGATTCTACCCACTTGTGGATATGATCATCATTTCTGCCTGTCATGCAAAGCTTTTGGTTATCCATGCTGAACTCAATCATGAGATGGAGGATGTAGAATCCATCTTTCTTGCTTGGTTTTGGGACTTGGATGCAGCAGAAGTTAGTTTTATGCACGAAACCCATCTTCTTGTTCCTTTGTTTCCTGATCTGCATGTGGCCACCTCTAATGCTGAAGCCTTGGAGAGCATCATCTAGAATATTCATTGTGTGGGTGTAATCCTTCTTCTCGTAGTCTCTGGAAGGGTCGAAATACAAGGCGTGGGAGACTCGTGAGTAAAGAACGATAAGGACGGCGCGCCCGTTGCTACAGGGAAAAGACACATCAAATTATTCTCCATATGAGCGAGAAGGAATGATTGAAATGTACGAAAGGGTTGTCCGGAATTGACTTACTTTGGATGATAAGGCAGGAGGATAATTTCCTGGTCCTTATTCTGTACCATGAAGTTTTGGAGGTTGTCCCTAGAAGTTTCATGCTCAAAGTCGCCGAGACTCAAGAAAGACTCGTGCATGTAGTATGGATCCGCCACACATATTTGCGGGACCTCTTCTATCTTCATGACGAAGCTCATATGTAGTGCAAAAAGGCGGACGATTGTATAATCGAGCCGCCTTGTCAGAAACATATCAAAGATATCGTCAAACCGCAGGAAGAACACCTCCACGGGCTGTGTGTCGATGTAGCACTTCCCCTCAAGCACACGAGCCGCGTATGTCAGATATCCTGGATCCTTCGAGGCTAGTAGGATTTTCTTAGTCAACAGCACATGGTCGTGCAGTCTCCTGAGATCCCCTGATAGTGCCTCCAGCGGTTTCGGCGGTAGCATCGGCTCGCCCGTGAGATGGAACATGGACGCACCTTTCATGGGTACACGCTCTTCAGAATCTATCGTCTGGTTGCTATGTGCTCCGGCTTGTTTGGAGGCAGTTATCTTCCCCGATCTCTTCCGCTCCTTTTTCTTGGGCACACCTTCCAGACCCTTCCTTAACCCCTGCCCCAATGTTGCTGGGCTAAGTACTGTACGACCCCCAGCTAGTTGAGCCTGTGTTGAGGTAGCATCGTCAGGCGTGTGCTGTGAGGATTTCATGAAGAGAGACTTCTTGCAATCCCTGCTACGACCTTCCTGCCCAGGCAGATCATCCATATCCTCATTAGCATGCTGATAGCCTGATTCGTCATATGGTTGGCTCATCATATCTATGTCACAATCATACGCGTTTGTATTGAGGAAACCCATTGGGCCGGCCTCCGTCTCATCATCCATTCTCTGTTCTGCAGGACCGTTTACATCAGCCAGTACTATTGCACCCCCTTCATCATGTTGTCCGCCGCTCTCACCCAACACTACAGGAGCTGGTAATTGCGTAGGCGGGGTGGTGGTCTCCGCACATGCTTGTTGGTGTGTGGTTATTGGTGTGCTCTCAGTCGGCTCTAGACGAATAAAATTCTTCAGCCATACCAGCACCCAACCCTTGCAGCTTCCAATCTGTGGCGGGGTTTTGTCGTCCTCTCCCACATCCTGTACTGGAGGAGGCAAATCCTCGTGCCCCGATTTGACACTGGACAAGTTAACCCTGAAGTGCCCAGTGGGGATCGGCTGGTTGTGGAACGTGGGTTGCAAGGGGTTCATTATCATCCCATTTCCCAAGTCCACCTTCTGGCCTTTGATCAAGTAGAGTATGGTGCACGGGGTTTCTTCGGCCTGCAAACACATGTTTGTGGCATAAAACATCCGAAAGGGAACGAAAATGGAATATTATATATATATATGTTGGTGCCACATGTAATTACCGTGAGGGCATCGAGCTCAGCCAAAGATGAAGGCCCACCTAGCGTGCCAGAGACTAAGGATGGGCTGCTATGAGCGGGAGCGAGTGCGAGAGGAGGCCCGGTTGCGTGATCAGGTGGTGGCGCGGTGGTGTTGATGTTCACGGAGTTGCTCCCGACGAAACTCGGCAACGGGAAATCATGTACCGTCTTGTCTGGATTTCCCTTTGTCCAGTTGATGATAGCTGGAACCAAGTTAGTAGCGAAATCATTTCTGCAGGCAGTTACAACTGCATTAACTGCCTGCTGTAGCAACTCATTTTTCTCCTCGGCTATTTTTTTCGCGTCCTCAACTGCTTTTTTCTCGACTGCAAGCTTCACCTTCTCGTTGATGTCTGCCTAACTAAACTTATTTTTCTGCTTCTTGGCCTCTGGGCCCTTGTTGTAAAACACCTTCCACGTGGCACCATCTCCAGCGCCGTGCACACAACCATATTGCGGCCGCTGGTCCAAAGGGAGTCCCTTAAGTTCGTTCAACGCCCGGTTGAGAGGGGTGTCCCACTTGGGCCTCATTAGAGAAGTAGGGCTTTCAGCTGCAAGCTGATGTTGATTCTCCTGCAGAAGGAGCGTGTACCGTTTAGGAATGTGTATTCGACTAGATCTGGAGCTAAATGTAAGGTGGTAAAAGAACAATTACCAGTAGTCTGATCAATTTCCTTGTGATCTGGTCCGTGTAAAAAACCTTGTTTCCTTGTCCCACTTGTAGCAGGCCCTGATGAAGTCATGCCCCAAGGGGTTGGTGAACTTCGCGAAGGGGTCTGGGAGACCCACGGCTTCACGTTCCGCGTCCTCCTTATCCCATATGGGCCTTTTACCGAGGTAGCCACGGCTTCTGAGGCGATGCTTCCCCGTGTTCCTTTGCTGAAGGCTCTTGAATTTTGCAGCCTTAGCCTTGGCTACCTCGGTAGCGCAAGTGTCCTTGAACTTTTTGAACTCCTCTTTCGTAAGTGTCGGATTTTCCTCCAGAATCTTGGACAGGGGTTCCTCAGCCTCAATATCTCTTTTCACCCTCCCTTTCCAGGAGGCCAAATCATTGTTGAACATGCCCATGGCGTGATTGTTAATCTTTTTCATCTTTGGATCATCCCATGGTTGTTCTATGTTATCATACCAGTCAGGGAACTTGAATCTCTTGTGCAACTTCGTCAGGAGCAACTGCGTCAAATGTTCTTTACTCCTTAAGTCATCGTCGTTGATACTCACGCATCCCCGTAGGATGCATCCTAATTGGTTCCCATAGCACTCGCGAGGTTCTTCCGGCTCTAATGGCTCAAACTTGCCAGGTGCCATCTTTGTGATCACCAGTCGCCCAGTCCCTAGTTTGTTAGGTTTTCGTATCCTCTGCTTCTTCTGCTTCTTCTTTTTGATAGCGGCATCGGCGCCGGTACCTTCCCCGCCGGTCTCGGCGCCGCCATCGGTCTCGGCTCCGCCATCGGTGCCGGCGCCGTCGGTGTCGATGTCGGCGTCAGTACCATCATCGAGGCCGACCTGCAAACCTTGACTTTGCTTAGCAGTCAAATAGTCAAGGTACTCTTGTTCACCCTCATAATCCATCTGTCTGCATCTTGGTCAGAAGGCCCAGTTTCTTTGTTGTTAGACATGTTTCCTATGATTAAGTCTCCTCGTTTAATTCCAAATCCATGAAAAAAATGAGAAATGACATAAAAAGAAATTTATGTTTGCCGGAATGTCGTTTCCCTGCAACTCCCAGCACTCGATATGCCTACCATCTAGCACAAATCATGCCAAAATTCACGGAAAATTTCGGCATATCCTTTGCTAAAAAATGGACATAACGAGCGCCTGAAATTCACCGGAACGGAAATGAATCGACATTCCTGCGTAACATAGGCCACTTGGATCATTTACCCTGCACATAATCATCATGTCCAAATGACATGTCCAAATTTCAAATATGACATGTCCAAAACATCACATGTCCACATATCACATCTCCACTTCAAATTTGCATATAAAAGGAAGAAAAATGTATAACTTGAAGAAAAAA
This sequence comes from Triticum aestivum, assembly GCF_018294505.1. Lineage (NCBI taxonomy): Eukaryota > Viridiplantae > Streptophyta > Magnoliopsida > Poales > Poaceae > Triticum > Triticum aestivum. Next base: position 374,464,322 of record NC_057801.1, on the reverse strand, counting down.
CCTAGCTAAATTCATAACTAAATATATAACCTAATTAACCATCTGCCCTAACTAAAACCTTAGTAAATTAACCAAAGAACCCTAGCTAACAGAGAGAGGAGGTGCGGTGGGGGGGGGGCTTACAGAGGGTGCAGGCCCGACGACAGCTGAGGTTGGGAGAGGGTCGGGGTCAAGCACCGGGGCCGGAGCCAGGGTCGGGGTGAGGGCCGGGGCTGTGGACGAGCGCCGAGGTCGGGGTCGGAGTCAGGGGCGAGTGCAAGGCCACGGCGAGCACAAGGCGCGGCGAGGGCAGTGGTGTGGCATGGGCAGCGGTGCGGCGAGGGCAGGGCTCCGGTGGCGCGATGGGGGAAGAGAGAGTGGGGATTTGGGGGAAAAGAGGCGGGACAAAGAGAGGAGTGGGGATTTTGGGGGTTAAGTGGGAATAGCAGTAGCGCGTTTATGAGAAACATGCTAATAGCTACTACAGGTAGCTATAGCGGTTTTCTTAGAAACCGCTAATTCTATCTTGACTAGCTGTAGCTCTTTTCTCACAAAAGCGTTGCTGCTATAACCAGTACCTATATAACAGTTTTCCTGTTTGTTTCCTTCTATTTTCTTTTCCTTTATTTTCTCTCACTTTTCTTTTCTGAGAGCAGTGAACGAAGGGAAGGCGATATATATTGCATCATTTGACGGTTAAGCATGTATATAAAATAGGAACATATATATTACATCATTGGACACATGCATAATAATGGCTAAGTAGGTATACAAAATAGGAACATATATATTACATCATTTGACCGATAAAATACGGTTCCTCAGTGTTGACATTTTCGTTTTTGAGTCAGCTGCTTTCCCTTCTTGTTCGTTGAAGAATAATTGAGCCCCTTGTTGTGACTTTGCCTTTTCCATGGAGTACAATTTTTCTTAGGTAATGTAGTATTGATTCTTCTTTTGACATATACTTCATCATCATCGTCATCTTCCCTCATTGGGTTTCCATACTGATCGTAGTCTTCCTCGTTGGCGACTCCATCCATTCCAATTATGTTCCTTTTGCCTCTCCTCACGACAACACGGCTGGGATTGCGTGGGTCCGTTATGAAGATGCATTGTGTCACGTGCTTAGCGTGTACCCATGGCTCATTTTTGCGATAGCGTTAACGGTAGCGCTCTTGGCGTCGGGTATAGTCATGGTAGTGAAATTCATGTTTTCTCTTTTGACATTCTTAGCCCATCTAACACGGAACATCATCGTGTTGTGCAGTCCAGAGTAGTCAAGCTCCCAGATCTCCTCGACCCTTCCATAAAATCTTTCAGTTGCACCATTGTCGCTACCGGTCATGCATTCCATCGTCACCCCTGAGTTCTGATCATCACTGTCCGTATCTTTGGCCTCCGTGTAGAACGTGTACCTGTTGATATCGTATGCCTGATAGGTTACAAGGTTGGGCGAGGGGAGATGTGCTAAGACATATATGAGAAATCCGTCCTTAGAGCCCTCCTCCAGGGGATTAGCAATAATATGCTCTTTGAACCAATGTAGGAAAGTGGAGTTGTGCTCTCTAGTAACTTCGGCGTCCGTCCTGCATACCCCCCAGTCACGATACTTCTTTGCGATAATTTCTTTGTGCAGTGCCACAAAAGGATCTACCTTGTCTAGGTGTTGTAGCACTACCAAGTTTGCTCTGTCAAAGTCACTGCATCGATCTGAGTATGCCACATGCAGTTCCCTGTGACCGTTGGAGTGACATTCTCCTTCGAGCCTCCCATCGTGCTTGTTAACGGGAAAACCAACACTAACACCAGGCGGCTGGTCTGCACCATATAGAAAATCCTCGCAGAAAGAGATGCACTCTTGTGTCACATATCCCTAGACGATGCTTCCATCCGTACGGGACATGTTACGAACGAATTCTTTGATGATCCCATTCATCCTCTCAAACGGCATCATGTTGTGCAGGAACGACGGCCCCAGGTCTATTATGTCGTCCACAATATGGACACACAGATGCACCATCACGTCAAAGAAATTGGGTGGCAAGTACAACTCAAGCCCATTCAGTATCACAACGATCTCTTCCTGTATCCTTCGGAGCTGCTTCACACTAATCGACTTTCAAGAGATGACATCGAAAAAGTTGCAGATACCAATAAGCGTGTCACGGACGTGCTTGTCCGTTATCCCTCTAAGGGCAACAGGTAGTATCTGTGTCATCATCACATGACAGTCAAGGGACTTCATCCCGCTGAACCTTTTCTTGTCCGTGTCTAGATATCTGCTTATCTTGCCACAGTAACCGGAACTAACTTTGACTCCGGTAAGGCACTTAAAGAATAGATCGATCTCAGCCTGACTTAGGGTGAAGCAAGAAGGAGGCAATAATCCTATTTCTTTATTTTCTTGCCCTACTTCTCCCGTGCCTCTATCTCCGTCTCTATCTTGTCTAACTTTCTACGGGGCGGCATGTGCAGATCTTCCCTAATATTCAAATCTTGCAAGTCTTTTCCTGCCTTCGGCCCATGGTTGGTCTTATCCGGCATGTTCATTAGTGTCGCGAGCAAGCTCTCAAGGACATTCTTACAGATATGCATTTGATCAAGGCAATGAGGTGTATCGCGTTTGTGCCAGTACTCCAAGTCCCAGAACACAGACCTCGTCTTACATACCTTCAGCAGCGGCTCCGGCGCCTTTTTCATCGTCTTTCCCGGCGCATGGCACTCCTTCCAGTTTTCCAACAGCTCATCAATTTTGGCGCCACCCCGCTTACGTGGAGGTCCTCGATGCTCAGCGTGACCATTGAATAGATCTCCACGGTTTCTCCATGGGTCGTCCTGTTCGAGCCATCTTCGATGCCCCATGTACACGATTTTCCCAGACCTGCCATCTTTCCTTGACGTTAGCTGCTAAGACCTTGTATCATCCATGCACCGCGTGCATCCGCAATATCCATGGCATACCTGGCCTACGACATATCCATAACCGAGATAGTCGTGCACCATCGTGATCAGCGCGGCTCTCATGTAGAAATACTCGCCTTTGCTGGCGTCCCATGTCTTGGCCAGTGTTTTCCATAATGTGTCTAACTCCTCTTGAAGTAGCCCGAGATACAAATTAATATTATTTCCTGGTTGTTTCGTCCCTTGAATCAACATGCTCATCTGAATGTACTTCGACTTCATGCACAACTAGGGGGAGGTTGTACATCGATACAAACACGGGCCATGTGCTATGGTTGGTGTGCTAGTTGCCAAATGGATTCATGCGATTGGTACACGCGCTGAGCATGATGTTCCTTGCATCGCATTCGAAATACTGATAGAACCAGTTCAGTGCTCTCCACTGTCTTCTATCCTTGACGTGTCTCAACTTCGGGTCATATCCATCGCCGGGCTTCTTCCTCTCCATGTGCCAGCGCATTAGCTTTGCTTCCTTGGGCTCTACGAAATACCGCTGGAGACGGGGAGTGATTGGTAAGTACCATACAGCTTTCTGGGGATATTTCTTCTCGGCCTTCTTGTATCGAGAAGCATTGCACACCGGACAACTTGTTTTTTCCGCATGCTCCTTCTGATAAATTATGCAATCATTGATGCATGCATGGTATGTAACATGCGGCAGATCAAGAGGGCACATGATCTTCTTGGCCTCATAAACATTAGTAGGACACAGATTCCCTCAGGGAAGAACATCTTTTAGGTACTTGAGATTCTCATCGGGGCTAATGTCGGTCCATTTGTTTTTAGCCTTTGTCTTCAGGAGTTGGAGCGTGAAACTCAAGCAGGTCACCTCAGGATTGCAACCATCATACAATGGAGTGTTCGAGTCTACCACCAGTTGCTCCAGCTTAGCCTCCTCCCTTGAAGCAGCTCTCTCAGTACTCGTCTCCTTGCAAAGCAGTGCTTGAACATGAGGGTCCCGCACGATTGAACTTAGTACGGACGAAATCTGCTGCATGGAGTCCACGTTCTCTCCGCCGCCATGTCCGGCCTCTTCCCCGCTGCCATTATCGATCATCTCTTCGTCTTGCCCTGCGTTGTCATTGCCTGTCCCGTCGGTGTCCTCAACATCGTCATCCTCATCTTGCATTATCCACCGAGTATAGCCATCCATGAAACCAGTCATGAGCAGGTGCGCTTTGACACGACCATCATCATGGGGGTCGAGCCAAACTATTCCTTTGCATTTTCGACACGGACATAAAACCTCTATCCGGTTATTTTCTTTCATATCCTGCACCGCCGACCGCAACCACCTATCCACCATCGTTTCACTGACCATCGTGAACGTCTGCACAATAGTAAAAAACAAATTGATTATAAAAATGTGTGCATGCATCAAAGTCATATAAAAATTCGGCATGACCTTCCCTAAAAATAGGACATATATAGATCTAGAGTTTGCCCGGAATTTGCCGAAACGGAAATAAATCGACATTTCGACAAAACATAGGCAACTCAAAAGCACAATTTGGCGTCAACTCATGCCACACACACAATTTCCATCATATCTCCCAGTTATCATATCACACACACATAAACATATTTCCATTTTGCAAAAGCATGAAATTTTAATCACCTCTATCTCGAGATCGAGCGCACGGTGGAGATGATGATGTAGGGAGATCAAAAGTGCACAAAGCTCTTCTTGACAAAGATAGATCTAGTTAGGGGGCAAATAGGTCACTTAACTAAATGCTACATCTACCTAGCTAGCTAATTTGGGAGGAGACAACTTCAACTAGTGGAGGGGGAAGGAAAAAGAGAAAGGAGATGCATTAATGGAGGTGGTGTAGTTAGCTAGGAGTAATGAAGAGAGAGAAAGGTAGGTAGAAGAGGGAGAGTAATGGGGGGAGAAGTATTGAGGAAGAAGAAGAGTGAGAGAGGGAGGATGTGGGAGGTAGGGGAAAGGGAAAAGAGGAGATGGGGGAGGGGAGGACGGGTGGAGAAAGGTGGTGGTGTGTTGCGTCTTAACAGTAGTGCGGGATGTAAAATGTGCTGCTGATAAGAGCGTAGCAGCAGCGCACTTTCCCCACACGCGCTACTGCTAAGCGGGGCCAATAGTGTGCCGAATTTCAAAATTAGCAGCAACGACCTAAGTAAAAAGCGCGCTACTACTACTGCGTTAGCAGTAGCGCGTGTCGTGACACCGTGCTGCTGCCAAACTTAGGTTGGTGGGAACTGTCGGTCGTTATTTGTAGCAGTGCAGGTTATGCTGCGCGCGCTACTGCTAAATATGTATCAGTAGCAAGTTTTGCTTACCCATGCTACTGCTAATTAGCAGTAGCGCTTATTTTTGAGCCGCGCTGCTGCTAAGATTTTGTGTATAAGGTTTTCCCTAGTAGTGTGTAGCAAGCTACAAGGACTTAAAGGAACAACACGTGACATTTCCCCAAAGGGACAGACACAGGAACGAAGAAGGACACATGTCAGCCAGCCTAAGTGTTCCGGAGCAGTGGCAAGCTACCATGGCTCAGTGGAAACACAAGGAGACATTTCCCGGTAAGAGAGGCTACCAAGAATAAACAACTAGGTTGTCGGATGCCACACATACCAAGAGATTCAATAAACATACACACAATATGCTCGATATGTGGGAAATACAACATGGCATCACAACAAAACTCTATGACTCGAAGTATTTATTCAATAGGCTCTGAGGAGCCAAGTATTACAAACATGGGTCGCGTGACCCAACATACAGAGCATGCTGGCAACGGAAGCATAACGTGTCTGAGTATAGACAACTACAAATAAAAAGGGCTGAGAAGCCACACTATCTACAAGATTCTCCCAAGGGTACAAGATCATAGCTGAGGTAAAAAGCTAAAAGTCGAAGTCTATGCGGTACTACTAGCGAGACTGAAGTCTCTCTGCAAAAACATAAATTAAGCAAACGTGAGTACAATTGTACCCCGCAAGACTTACATCAGAACTAGCTACATATGCAACAGTATCAACAAAAGGGGTGGTGGAGGTCAACTGCGGCAAGCCAGCTTTGACTCAGTGGATGTCCTGAACAACGACTGCAACTAACTCTTTTGAGGTGGCGCACACGAGTCCACATATTCACCATATCAATACACCACTATGGATCTGCTCCGGTCTCCCTACGAGAAGGCCATCCATAGCACGCAAGCTTATCTTGCGCATTTTAGAGTATCCACTTTCACTTGTCTATGAACTGTATAGGCAACCCAGAGGTCCTTTACCGCGGACACGGCTATTCGAATAGATGATGTTAACCCTGCAGGGCTGTACTTCTTCAGACACGCTCTCACCACTTACCGCCATGTACATGTCATGTATCTCGGCAACCTTCAAGTGGAAGCCTGGCAAGGGTGTCTGCCATGACCGGACTAACCACACAAGTCTCTAGTCCAGGTTTATCGCCTATTCAGGTTCCATCCGCAGGGAGTCCGGCTGAGGATTCCAAATACGGCCCCGAACGATGTGAGAAGGGTTCCCGAGGCACCAAACAGGCGTCCTGGTACACCATGGCACATACCCGCTGCATCATAGCCCACCCCTCGGGTCAGCGTTGTGCATGGCCTCTAACATACTACAAACACCAGAAACTACTTGCAACTCGTGGACAGAGAACAGGGGCGGTTAATCAGTCAAGAGAGTCAATTAAGGATCCCAATGCGTGGTAGGAGTTGTTCATGGATCACGAAAACATAACTCAGTTCCTGAGGACGGCTTCAATGGGACAACCCACCATGTACTCCTACATGGATTCTCACCGCTACCTTTACCAAATCGTGTTCACACGCTTAGCTCCCAACAGTAGGACATGTTCACACCATTCCGATTCACCCCTGATGAATCAGACCTGACACAACTGTAAGCATAGCAGGCATGACAAACAAGCATGAATGCATAGGCACATCAAGGCTCAAACAAATCCTACTCATCTTAGTGGGTTTCATCTATTTACTGTGGCAATGACAGGTCATGCAGAGGAAAAGGGGTTCAACTACCACAACATGTAATAGTTGAATCGCCATTGTCCTAATGCAGTAAAAGAGAGCAGGAGCGAGAGAGTGGGATTGTATTGGAATGAACAAGGGGGTTTTGCTTGCCTGGCACTTCAGAAGGTAGTATAGTTCTTCATCGGTGTCACCGAACTCATTGTCGGAAAATGTCTATTGAGAGGGAACAACCACCAGCAAACACAAGAGGGAACAACATTCACTACAATGCACAATCAAATGAATGAAGTGTCAGGTTAAGGAACTGAATTGACCTAATGCAGTAATAAACCAAGTTAATTGAAGTGGAATTCAAACAGGGTTAAACTCCAACTCCAAATGCTAGTTCATAAATTGCCCTAATCATGATTTATCCTATTTAGTAAGGTTAACTTGTTCAAACATACATTAAAATGCCATAAAAAGATTATTTGGATTTTTCTGATCATTTTTCATATATAACTTATTTCATTTGGAGTCACGGTTGAATTTATATGAATTTTAGAAGTTTTAAACATTTTCTGGAATTTTCAGATTTGTCTCTAAATAAGAAAACACCAGGAAATGTGTTTATAACGTCAGCACTGCATCAGGCTTGCATCGGCAAGTCAACATTGTCAACTACAGAGACTAACCAGTGGGGCTAGGTCAAAGCTGACTGGGCAGGTCAAACCTGACAGCCTGGGCCCACGGGATTTAAACTAATCCTAACCAGAAATAAAACCTGTGCTTAATAAACATGGCGGGGTCCACTGTCAGTGACTGTGATGGGTAATTAATGGGTGGATTAGGCCCTAATCTAATTCCACCACATCAGCATCGCCGGATAAAGTCGCCGGCGACCTTACATGATGGCGGTGGTTCGTCGGTATTTCCATTCCGGCGACCATTCGCACGGCGGAGGGCATCTACGCGTTGCGGGTGCTCGGCCGCATCCATCTACACAAGCGGGAGGGGCTGAGGTGAGCTGAGCTCGTCGGAATCAAGCTCATGGCGGTGGATGGAATTCGGACCTTGATGGGAACAAAGCTATGGTGGACGGGAGGACGAACGGATGCTTGTTCTGGGATCCTGGGACCACGCTGAGCACAACCACGCTCTCAAACGCGGGTGGCAGCAACTATGGTCGCGGCGGCTACATGGCCGGCGGAGCAAAGCTCTCGGCCGTGATGGCGAATCTAGCTGGAGGAAGGAATTGACACGGGGAGTAGAGGGGAACGACGGCGGGGCTCACTTCGAAGTCGAATAGAAGGTCGGTGGCTCAGGGGAGGCTCAGGAGTCGATGGGCCGGCGGTCGCGATCTCCGGTGTCGGGAGGTTGAAGATGATGTTGAAGGTGGCGATACACCGCGTCCCCCGTTGCATGGATAGTCGAGGACGTAGAAGACGTCGTTGCGGAGCTCTCGGTCACGGAGAGAGGTCGCGGGGGAGGCAGTGACTGCGGCTATGGCGAATGGCGGCGTCGGCAGCACTCGGGTGTGGAGTCCAAAGGCGAGGGAGAAAGCGAGGGGGTGAGTGAGCGGGTCGGGCTGATCGGGATGGCACTGACGAGGTCTCTCACATCGTCGTGCTAGCCTGGGGAGGCAGGCAGACGCCCTGGTGGCGTGGCGCACCGAGCATGCACGCGCGTCGGCCACGCACCTGGCCAACTCGCCCCAGGAGGACGACTACGCCTGGTGGGCTGCACAGCAGCGGGCCGGCTAAGTGGGCTCTCGTAAGTTAGGTAGCGTTCTGTCCTTTCCTTTTCCTCCTGGCTTTTTTGTTTTCTATTTATTTTCTTTTGTTTTGTATTTAATTATAACCAAAAACACCTTGGTTAATTCTATAAATTCTTGTGGGGCATATTTGAATTATTTTCAAGCCACACAACAAATTTCAGAATATTTGGAGCAACCAATAGTTAATGGTAAATTTTAAACTTCAACTATGATTTAAATTCATTGCCCAAATTATTCCATAAAAATGTTCATTATTTTTGGTATGAATCAAAACCATTGCCAAAAATATCAAACACCAATGAGGAGCATTTTGGGTTCATTGGATGCATTTTTTTGCTGGACCTATTTGAAACTTAAAGTGTTAGGGTTCGATCACCCCATTTAAAATTCATTTGAATTTAATCACGATGCATGGATGATTATGCAATGACAGGCAAGACTAAGCTAGGGTTGTGACATCTAATTTCTCAATGAGCATAACAATGCCATCTGCATAGCAATTTGTATCGAGAAGAATAAATCTTTTACTAATAGGCATAGATCCCCTACGATTAAAGAATTCTTGAATAACAGTTTTTCCGATAATATTACCATCCCCCACACGAATTTTTTTTGTTTTGTAATTAGGAGGAGTTTCAGTTTCATGATCCAAAGAACAAGATCCAAGTTTTTCGTCAAGATTTTCAACAATAACCTCCCCAGATTCGGACATAGTGACAACAAACCAATCAAGCAAGCAGGCAAACAAAAAGCAAACGAAAAAACGGACGGAAGAAGGGCGGAGAAAAGAGCGAATGTTTTTGAAAATCATTATAGAAGTGGGGGAGAGGAAAACGAGAGGTAAATGGCGATTAATATAATGCAAGAGATGAGAGTTTTATGATGGGTGATACGTCTCCGTCATATCTACTTTTCCCAATGCTTTTCCTGTTGTTTTGGACCCTAATTTACATGATTTGAATGAAACTAACCGGACTGCTACTGTTTTCAGCTGAACTACCATAGTGTTGTTTTTGTGCAGAAATAAAAGTTCTCGGAATGGAACGAAACTTTGCGAGGATTTTTTATACAATAAAAGAGAATTTCTGGAGCCAAGAACCACCGGAGGGGGGCACCTGGGTGGACACAACCCACCAGGGCGCGCCACCCACTCCAGGCGCGCCCAGGTGGGTTGTCCCCACCTGGTGGCCCCGCAGACCCTGAAACCAAAGGTATAAAATCCTATTTTTCCAGAAAAAATTAGGGAGAAAGAATTATCGCGTTTCACGAGACGGAGCCGCCGCCATCTCCTGTTCTTCATCCGGAGGCCAGATATGGAGTCCATTTGGGGCTCCTGAGAGGGGGATCTTCGATCTTCATCATCACCAACCCTTCTCCATCGCCAATTCCATGATGCTCCCTGCTGGGAGTGAGTAATTCCTTCATAGGCTCACTGGTCGATGAGGAGTTGGATGAGATTCATCATGTAATCGAGTTAGTTTTGTTAGAGCTTGATCCCTAGTATCCATTATGTTCTGAGATTGATGTTGCTATGACTTTGCCATGCTTAATGCTTGTCACTTTGGGCCCGAGTGCCATGATTTCAGATCTGAACCGTTTATGTTATCATCATTATATCCATGTTCTAGATTTGATCTTGCAAGTTATAGTCACCTACTATGTGTTAATTCCGGCAACCCCGGAGTGACAATAGTCAGGACCACTACCGATGATGACCATAGTTTGAGGAGTTCATGTATTCATCGTGTGCTAATGCTTTGTTCCAGTTCTTTATTAAAAGGAGGCCTTAATATCCCTTAGTTTCCAATAGGACCCCGCAGCCACAGGAGGGTAGGACAAAAGATGTCACGCAAGTTCTTTCCATAAGCACTTATGACTATTTACGAATCACATGCCTACATTATATTTATGAACTTGAGCTAGTGTCGTATCGCCCTAGGTTATGACTGTCTCATGATGAATATCATCCAACGAATCACCGATCCAATGCCTACGATTTTCCTACATATTGTTCTTGCTAAGTTACTATATCTACTATCACTATTGCACATGCTACAAAATCACTGCTATCATTGTTACCATTACTATTGCTGTTGCCAGTACTATCAAAACTATCATAGTACTTTTCTACTGATCACTTTGCTGCAGATAATTAATCTCCAGGTGTGGTTGAATTGACAACTCAGCTGCTAATACTTGCAAATATTCTTTGGATCCCCTTGTGTCGAATCTGTAAATTTGGGTTAAATACTCTACCCTCAAAAACTATTGCGATCCCATATACTTGTGGGTTATCAAGACCTTTTTTTGGCGCCATTACCGGGGAGCATAGCTATATTTGTTGAGTCACTTGGGATTATTATCAAATTTTCACTATGAAGAATCTGAAGGACGCTAAGACTAAGATTTTTCCCTCTAAGACGAGGGGAGGTAAGGAACTGCCATCTAGCTCCGCTTTAGATTCACCTTTTGTTATAAGTAAACTTGCAACACCACATGTTATTAATTCTGATATGTTGCAAGTTATTGATGATGCTACTTCTACTATGAATGCTACTCATGATGATGCTAGTACCTTGCTTGATGATAATGTGCCACTAGTTGAAGCTCTTTATGAACAAATACCTAGAGTAAGACAACATGATATTGTTCAAACTGATGATGAGCTTGAAACTGAAAATCATGAAATACCTACTAGAACTAGCCCTCCTAGATATGAATTGCCAAAGGTACCGAAAGGTTATGCTATGAGTGAGGAGGCAACTAGAGATATTCTTGCTTGTAAGGATAGAGATGATCTAGAAAAATTAGTATGCAAGTATAAAGAAAGATCTTTGCATGCTAAAATGAAATGTGATCCTAAGTTTGCTACTTCACCTATCTTTATAGATGATAAGGATTATGAATTCTCTGGCAACCCAGAGTTAATTACTTTGGTTGAATCTGATCCTTTCCATGGTTATGAAACTAAAAATGTTGTGGCACATCTTACTAAGTAGAATGACATAGCCACCCTTTTTGCTCATGATGAGAAGATTCACTATTACTATATCTTCAAATTATTTTCGTCCTCATTCAAGGGTGATGCTAAAGCTTGGTACAATACTCTTGCTCCTGGTTGTGTGCGTAGTCCCCAGGATATGATTTATTACTTCTTTGAAAAATATTTCCCTCCTCATAAGAAACAATCTGCCTTGCAGGAAATATTTAAATTTGTGCAAATTGAAGAAGAGAGTCTCGCACAAGCTTGGGGGAGGCTTCTTCAATTGCTTAATGCTTTGCCCGATCATCCTCTTAAGAAAAATGAAATATTTGATATCTTCTATAATGGACTGACCAATGCTTCTAGGGATTTCCTAGATAGTTGTGCTGGTTGTATTTTCAGGGAACGAACTATTGAGCAAGCTGAAGAATTATTGAATAACATATTGAAAAATTATGATGATTGGACTCCTCCTGAAACACCGCTTAAACCCACTCCGAAGAAGAGGGGTATCTTATATCTCATTCCTGGGGATATGCAAGAGGCAAAGAAATCTATGATGGAAAAAGGTATTAAAGCAGAGGATGTTAAAAAATTACCACCTATTGAAGAAATACATGGGCTAGATACACCACCACCACCTAAGGTGGTAGAGGTAAATTCTCTAATGAAATTCAATGATAGTGATAACTCTCATAATAAACATCCTAGACAATGCCTTTATGAGTTTGATAATTACATTAGAAAGCAAGATCACTTCAATGCAAATGTTATGAAACAATTGATATACAACTCTGATATGATTGCTCGCTTAAGTGACTTGCTATTTAGAATCTCAAATGATGTTAGAGGTGTAGGAAAGCATGCCTCTATGGTTCAAACTCAATTAGAACAAGTTGTTAAATCTCAAAGAGAGCTACTTGATGAAATGAATAATAATATAAGTGACTTTGTTGTTAGAGTAGCAACTAGAAGAGGTAAGATGACTCAGGAACCACTTTATCCAGAAGGACACCCAAAGATAATTGAACAAGACTCTCAAAGAATTAACACTGATGCACCTAGTCCTTCTAAAAAGAAAAAGAAGAAGAAAACTAATAGGACTTTGTGTGCCTCTAGTGATCCTGAAGTAGAAAAACCTCCTGATAATGATAATGAAGTTTCTATCTCTGATGCTGAAACTCAATCTGGTAGTGAACGCTCACCTTCTGATAATGAAAAAGATAATGATGAGGTTCATGAAGACACTCAAACAAATAACAAAGAACCAGACAATGATGTTGAGATAGAACCAGTTGTTGATCTTGATAACCCACAACCCAAGAATAAAAGATATGATAAAGGAGACTTTGTTGCTAGAAAACACGGTAAGGAAAGAGAACCATGGGTTCAAAAACCTATGCCCTTAACACCTAAGCCAACTAAAAAGAAAGATGATGAAGAATTTGAACGCTTTGCTGAAATGCTGAGGCTAGTCTTTTCGCGTACTCGCTTGACTGATATCTTAAAAATGCCTCCTTATGCAAAGTACATGAAAGACATCATCACCAATAAAATAATAATACTGGAAGCTGAAATCTCTAGTATGCTTGCTAACTATACTTTTAAAGATGGAGTACCTAAAAAACTTGGAGATCTGGGAATACCTGCTATACCTTTCTCCAACAAAAGAAATTATGTGAAAACTGCTTTATGTGATTTGAGAGTTGGTGTTAGTGTTATGCCTTTTTCTTTATATAAAATACTTGATTTGAATAAACTCACACCTATTGAAATATGTTTGCAAATGTCTAACAAATCAACTGCCGTACGTATCGATATTTGTGAGGATGTGCCCGTTGTTGCTGCTAATGTTACTATTCTGACTGACTTTGTTATACTTGAGATGCCCGAGGATAACAATATGTCGATTGTCCTTGGTAGACCCTTCTGGAATACTGCAGGGGCTGTTATTGATTGTAATAAAACCAAGGTCACTTTTCATATCAATGGTAATGAGCATACGGTGCACTTTCCGAAGAAACAATTCCAAGTGAATGGTATTTATGTTATTGAAAAATCTCTGACAATCACTATTGGAAGTTTTCAGCTACCTCTACCTACATTCATATCCCCATTGAGGTAACTTAGTGATTTACGAAAGTTCTTCGGTTTCATGCTAATCGAAAGTGGTTGTTAATAAGACTTGATCAACCTTATTAATGGATCATTTTTGAGAGGTATGAAGTTGATGAATTTAGTGAGCACTACCTTCTGTCCCTACCTTTTGTTTTCTGTTTTTATTAGTTAAATAACATAAAATGCCATGTGTCAGTCTGTTTTTTGAGTTTTTCGTGCAATAAAAAAATGACCCAAAAATAAAAGTTCTCAGAATGCTCTGAAAATTTAATTCGATTTTTTCTGAATATTTAAGAATTTTTGGTGCAAATAACATTAGAGGGAGGTGCACCAGGTGGGCACAACCCACCTGGGCGCGCCAGGACCCCCAGGTGCGCTCTAGTGGGTTGTGGTCCCCACGTGAGCCCCCTCACATGCCTCTTCTTCCCACATCGCCACATTCCTCCAGAAAAAAATTAACATTGCTCTCTCTCTCTCTCTCTCGTGTTCTTGCTCCCGAAACCACAGATTTCGATCTCTTTGCTCGAAGCTCAGTTTTCGAAATTGTTTCAGGGAATTGTTGCTTGGTATGTGACTCCTCCATGTGTCCAATTAGTTTTTGCTTTAGTGGTTTATATTTTGAATAATTAGTTACTCTTGGTGCTGATGTAGATGATCTTGCATGTTGAATTCTTAGAGTTCTAAGTAGTTTGAATGCTTGCTATTGCCTCTATACATCCCTATGAGTAGTTGCTACCAATCTTGTGAGGTTTTGTTAACACATTTTTGTGACCCAAAATTTTTCAGAAAATTGTACACGTATATTATGAACTTCTTTGGAAGGAGTTCTTCGAGGAGGAGATCCTCGGAGGCATCTTCTAGTAGCAGCTCCACTCGTCGGTCTTATGTTGAACCGAGTGAAAGTTCCATACGAGATGCCGCCACCAAAGCATGCTTATGGTCATGCAATGATTATATGGTGAGTGTGTGCATTAAGGAGGAATTTGAGCAATATGTTCACAATGCCTATCTCGGTCCCTACATTTCAGATAAGTGCAACCAACACCTCACTCTCACCGAATCATTTGTCAAAAGATTTAAATTCCACCCCCGATAGTCTAGGGTGTCATTTAAATTGTATGAAAAATCCATTTATCATATCTTTAGAGAGATTCACTCACCACTGCAAAATATCATTCTGGGGTTCGCTCGATGAACCGCCAAGGTTTGAGTTTGAGATATTCTTGACTAGTCTTTGCTATGGTGAGACTAGGGGAGTGCTGCAAGGTAGAATAAAGAGCATTCATTTTCCCGCAATCCAGTACTTTGCATTATTTAATGGAAAATGTATTGTAGGCAAACAAGATTGCAGTACACTTTGTGCTCCATACTTGAGCCTCATACGCACCGCTCTCACCGGTGACAAAAGTTATAATCTTGGAGCGATCGTTGCACGTAGGTTGCAGCACAACATTGGTAGTGGTTACTTTTATGGTGGAATTTATGTCACACGCTTAGCAAGAGAGCTAGATGTTTCACATTTGTCCTATGATCCTATTTTAGCCACGCAGTACCTAGACTGTGATGCTATGAAACGTCATAAGATCCTTAGAGGTGAACCCCATAATTTCACTTATAAATTGTTGTTTAATAAGGACTTCGTGGTGGACACATATTTTCCTACACCTGCTCTCTCTAATGTTCACAACAGGGGAAGATATTTTGTTCTTGAGAACGAGGCCCAAGCCCATAGCGCAGCAGTTGTGGCTGCACGGTGGGCTGAGGCATCCGCACCGAGAGCCTCCATGAGCTACCACTTCGACCATTACGCAGGCTACAGACTGATTACCAAGTTAGGCCAAAAGCCTAAACTTGGGGGAGTACGTATTTCCACCGACATTACATTTATGTTCACACATTTCATTCCAGTAGTTGGTGTTCACACTTTTTCATTGTATCATCCATGCTAGATTTATTTTCTCGCTTTCTTCTTGTGTATTTGAATAACTTTGAGAAAACCCAAAAACATATCTCTTGCTTCTTTTTGATTTTTCTTCCTAGTTTAAATTGTTGTAGCACTAAAAAGAAAACCCAAAAAGATTGCCTTGTTCTTCTTTTACTTGTTAGGAGCTTTCCCGTGTAAATAGTTTTTCTCGTTTTTGCTTTTCGCTTTTTATTTGCTTGTTTATGAAAAACCAAAAACTCCAAAAATATTTCAGTGTGTTTCTCTGAATTTATTTTCTTTTTATTTGAGTCATACCGAAGAGAAGACCACAATGAAAATGTTGAGTGGCTATCATTTGCATCATTGTTGATATAACGAAGAGTCCATATTACCTTGTCTTCTCCTTTTTGAATAAAATGTTGCAGATTCTAGCTTAGTCCATGGCACTCTTGCACTATTATTATTTTCAAATCGTTTGGTCGTGCAAGTGAAATGCAATAATGACGATATTCGATGAACTGGTCGTGGCAGAGAGAAACGGGTATTAACTCGACTTGTTCTGTTTTTGTAAATATGTTTAACCTAGTATCCATGATTCAGCCTATTATGATCAAACCTGTTTGCAATGAAAACTAGAGATTATAGTTTCTCATGCCATGCATAAGTATCTAGGAGTGGATAATGATTTACCTTGGATGTCAACATTGCGTTAAAATGATTGTGATGTAGTATGATGATATGGTATCATCCTATGAATGTTCGAGTGGCTTGACTTGGCACACGTTCATGCATGTAGTTAAATCAAAACCAACATAGCCTCTATGATATTTATGTTCATGGTGTTCATATCCTACTCATGCTAGTACCCAATGTTACTTATGCATAATGCATGTTCATGACTGTTGTTTCTCTCTAGCTGGCCGTTTCTCAACCTATTTGCTAGCCTTCGCCTATACTAAGTGGGAATTATGCTTGTACATCAAAAAGCTGAAACCCAAGTTATTCCAGATGAGTCCACCATACCTACCTATATGCGGTATTACCCTTCCGTCCTAAGTAAATTTTCATGTGCCACCTCTAAAAACTTCAAATAATTATCCTTTTTGTGTGCCTGGATTGTTCATAGAGCGACAGGAGGTAGTTGGTATCTTCCATGCTAAGCGGGTTATTCTCATGATGGTTGTTTATTCACTCACCATTGCACGAGAAAAGGGGCGGTAATAGGGATTCCCGGTCCCAAATTGCAAAAGGAACTTATAAATAATCAAACAAAAACTCCTATGGAACAATAACCTTTACTTTACTGCTTGGGAACCGCTGCTAATGTGTTTAGCATGGAAGATATTGATAACTGATGGTCACTAAGTAAACAAGAAGGGTGCACATCTCAAAATTTCATTTACTTCTATTTTAAAAACTTGAACTCTGGCACCTCTGCAAATCACTGCTTCCCTCAGCGAAGGGACTATCTATTTACTTTTATGTCATGTCATCACCTTCTCAAATAAGCGCCAGAACCTGAGAGCACTCCTAGCATGCTGATGCATTGTGTGTAGCTAATATTGGGTGCATCATGACTGGATCTTTTCTCATGAATTACAATGTTTAGTCACTTCTTGAACTTTGGAGGTGCTTTGCATTTATGTTTTACGGTCCAGAAAAGGATAGCGAGATACCACTATTGTCATATTCTATCATTGTTGTTTTAACAGCGTGTTGCTGTTTGAGATATCTTATCATTGCTCACTAGTTGATTATGTCATTCATATGACTTAATATAATTTTTAACAGTTATTGTCGACATGGTTAGTTATAATCTTTGCTAAAAACCTGGGTGTTGTTTAAGCTTATTTATGGAAACAAGAGCAAAAGAGTTCATAAAAGTTTTCCTTTTTCACTTTCAGTTTATCAACTTAATTGCTTAAGGACAAGAAAAGGTTTAAGCTTGGGGGAGTTGATACGTCTCCGTCGTATCTACTTTTCCTAACGCTTTTCCTCTTGTTTTGGACTCTAATTTGCATGATTTGAATTAAATAACCCGGACTGGCATTGTTTTTAGCAAAACTACCATGTTGTTGTTTTTGTGCAGAAATAAATGTTCTTGGAATGGAACGAAACTTTGCGAGGATTTTTTATACAATAAAAAAGAATTTCTGGAGCCAAGAACCATCGGAGGGGGCACCTGGGTGGGCACAACCCACCAGGGCGCGCCACCCCCTCCAGGCACGCCAAGGTGGGTTGTCCCCACCTGGTGGCCCCGCAGGCCCTGAAACCGACGCTATAAAATCCTATTTTTCCAGAAAAAAATCAGGAAGAAAGAATTATCGCATTTCACGAGATGGAGCCGTTGTCGTCTCATGTTCTTCATTGGGAGACGAGATCTGGAGTCTTTTTGGGGCTCAGAGAGGGGGATCTTCGATCTTCATCATCACCAACCCTTCTCCATCGCAAATTCCATGATGCTCCCCACCGGGAGTGAGTAATTCCATCGAAGGCTCGGTGGTCGGTGAGGAGTTGGATGAGATTCATCATGTAATTGAGTTGGTTTTGTTAGGGCTTGATCCCTAGCATCTATTATGTTCTGAGATTGATGTTGCTATGACTTTGCCATGCTTAATGCTTGTCACTTTGGGCCCGGGTGCCATGATTTTAGATCTAAACCATTTATGTTATCACCATTATATCCATGTTCTAGATCCAATATAGCAAGTTAATCACCTACTACCTGTTATGATCCGGCAACCCCGGAGTGACAATAGTCGGGACCACTCTTGGTGATGACCGTAGTTTGAGGAGTTCAAGTATTCACCGTGTGCCAATGCTTTCTTCCTGTCTCTATTAAAAGGAGGCCTTAATAGCCCTTAGTTTCCAATAGGACCCCGCTGCCACGGGAGGGTAGGACAAAATATGCCATGCAAGTTCTTTCCATAAGCATGTATGACTATTTATAGAATACATGCCTACATTATATTTATGAACTGGAGCTAGTGTCGTATCGCCCCAGGTTATGACTATCTCATGATGAATATCATCCAACGAATTGTCAATCCAGTGCCTACAATTTTCCTACATATTGTTCTTGCTAAGTTACTATTGCTACTGTCACTATTGCACTTGCTACAAAATCACTGTTATCGTTACTATTGTTGTTGCCACTACTATCAAAACGATCATACTACTTTGCTACTTATCACTTTGCTACACATAATTAATCTCCAAGTGTGGTTGAATTGACAACTCAGCTGCTAATACATGCAAATATTTTTTGCTCCCCTTGTGTCGAATCTATAAGTTTGGGTTGAATACTCTACCCTCGAAAACTATTGTGAACCCATATGCTTGTGGGTTATCAATAGGTACTTGCTATGTCTTGACTTGGCGTACATCTCCCCGGCAATGGCGCCAGAAATTATTCCTGCTACTTCTTGAGCTTGCATTGTATTTTCTCTTTAAGAGGAAAGGATGATGCAACAAAGCAGAGATAAGTATTTCCCTCAGTTAGAGAACCAAGGTATCAGTCTAGTAGGAGATAACGTACAAATCACCAATACCTGCACAAACAATCAAACAACTTGCACCCCACGCGATAAAGGGGTTGTCAATCCCTTCATGGTCACTTGTAAAAGTGAGATCTGATAGAGATAGATAAAACTAAACAAAAGATAAATTAAATATTTTTGGGTTTTTTGGTTTATAGATCGAAAAGTAAAAGATTGCAAAATAGTAGATCGAAAACTTACATGTTGGAAAATATACCCGGGGGCCATAGGTTTCACTAGAGGCTTCTCTCAAGATAGAGAATAATACGGTGGGTGAAGAAATTACTGTCGAGCAATTGATAGAAAAGCGCAAAGTTATGACGATATCAGAGGCAATGATTATGAAATATAGGCATCACGTCCGTGTCAAGTAGACCGACTCATGCCTGCATCTAGAGTATTAAATTCATGAAGAATAGAGTAACGCATTAAGTAAGATGAGATGATGTAGAGGAATAAACTCAAGCAATATGATGTAAACCCCATCTTTTTATCCTCGATGGCAACAATACAATACGTGCCTTGCTACCCCTACTCCCACTGCAAGAAAAACTAGTCTAGTTGGCCAAACTAAACCGATAGTTCGAAGAGAATTACAAAGATATCATATCATGCATATAAGAATTCGGAGAAGATTCAAATAATATTCATAGATAAGCTGATCATAAATCCACAATTCATCAGATCTCGATGAACACACCACAAAAGAAGATTACATTGAATTGGTCTCCAAGAACATCGAGGAGAATATGGTATTTAGAATCAAAGAGAGAGAAGAAGCCATCTAGATACTAGCTATGGACCCGTAAGTCTGTGGTAAACTACTCAGGCTTCATCGGAAGGGCAATAGAGTTGATGTAGAAGCCCTCTGTTACCGAATCCCCCTCCGGCAGGATGTCGGAAAAGGACCCAAGATGGGATCTCATGGGAACAGAAGGTTGCAGCGTGGATAAGTGTTTTCATGGATGCTTCTGGAGGTTTGGGAATATATGTGAATATATAGGACGAAGAATTAGGTCACGGGGTGTTGGAGTAGGCCACAATCCAGGGGGCGCGCCCTCCCCCCTATGTGACACTCCAAAAAAATTTGGTGTTTTGTTTTTCAAAAGAGCCTTGCTTGGTTTGAAAGGAGGTCCTTTAAACCCTTCCTAAAAACCATCTTCTAAGTTTGCCCTCTCAAAATCCTTTTCTTGGATTTGGTTTCTTTTAAAATGAAAACCCTTTTAGTTTTGGGCTTTTATTTGGTTTTGATCCCTTCAAAATTTTACCATGCCTCTTATGGTGAAATTTTCCCAAAACCTCTCCTCCCACTATAGTTCAACCCAGACATTCTGTCCAAACTAATAAAATCCATTTTTGGATTTTATTCCAACTATTTCTCCTCCCAAAATAATTATGTCTTTTCTTTTGAGCCTAGGTGGATTGCAAAGCAAGTACCCCAATGCTTATGACTTTTGACCTCAACTCAACACCCCTGGATATTCCTTTGTACCCACAACCCAGAACCATCTTGATCCACTCTTCTCCTGTTCAAATATTTCAAATTTCACTCACTGCAAGTTTGGACCAGATTTGCCAAATTTGGTGAAAACCATATCTACACCTCTCCAAAAAATTTACAAATATTCAGGCAGCCTCCAGGTGCAATGAGAGGCCCCTCCACCAAAAACCAACTCAAGGGGAGATCTCTACACACCAGAATCATTCTTTCGAACACCTTGCATGCGCTAGTACTGTTCACTTTCAGAAATTCAGAAGTTCAGTGTCGATCTTCGTCAGTAACTTCAGTCACGAGCTCACAGTGCGCTTGGCACGTAGCTCACGGCCAGCCTTGCTTGTTCGGAGCCTCACACGCGCGCTTGGCGCCTTCCTGGCGTCGGTGGCGCCCTGGCTCGCCTGCGCCTACGTGTCTTGCGGCGGCCGTAGCGCCGTAGCGGCCGACAGGAAGCAGAACAGCGGCACAACGCCGTTCGGCGCCGCCCAAGCGTCCTGGTGGCTCCGCATGGCCACCTCCTTGCCAGCGCACGCATGCAGCACCGTCGCCGTGGCGCGGCACGCACAGAGCGCGCTCTCTGCCGCCGACGGGCCCGCGCTGCCCCGTTCCGTCGAACTCCCCCTAAGCGACCAAATTACAGCGCGGCCAGCATCTAAACGGAACCAGGGGACATCCACGACGAAGCTCAACCTCTAAACCCCCCCGTGCAACCACTGCGCCACCGTAATCACCTCGCCGGAGAACCCCGTACTCGGCAACCGCCTCGGGGCGGCTATATATAGCACCCCGAGCTTGCGCTCGCCTCCGCACGTCTCCACCACCACACCAGACCCCGCCCGGCCATTCAACGAGCCTCGAGGGGCCTTTCCTCCTCGACTCCGGCCACCTCCGTCCGCCTCGGGCTCCGGCTTCATTCTCTCCGGTGAGAACCCCTCCGCGGCCCTAGTTTCGACCGTAGCCTCGTACCACCTCTTGTAAGATAACCCCCAGCTCAATTTTGGCCTCGCAGCTCTCTCCGGCGAGATCCACGACCACCCGAACCGCCGTCCGCCGGAGCAAGCGTCACCGCCGACGTGGTACTCGCTAGCGACCACCACCACCTCCCACAGACGCGGAATGGCACCCTGAACACAGAGGTACACCCCGATCACCTTACCTCGCCGTGGATCGCCGCCGGCGACCACCGCGCCTCTCGACGCTGTCGCGCTCTGTTTTCCCTCGTTTGAAAATTCAAACCTGACAGGTGGAGCCCGCCTGTCAGTCTCTCAGCCGTTTTTTTTAAAACGAAACGTTATCTGTACTTTTCCGCAGAACCCCCTGGAAGTTTTCTGTTTCATTACAGATGAGTCCTTGGGTTAAAACACTTATAACTTTTTAACAAAAAGGAATTTTTGAGTGATTCTTTTTCTGTCCTCTTCAAAATTTTGTCTAGTTTTTTATCATATTTATTTGAAAAATATTTGGAACACTTTTCTGTACACTCACGGCATTTACATTGCATCCGTATTTTTTCTTATACCGTAGATACCGGAGGAGGTGACGGAGCGGCAAACTTCGCACAGTGAGGCTCCGACTACTCCGAACCAGGCAAGCATGTTTGAACTCTTGATATGATGAGTGTTGTTGCATGTTTGCATTTTAGTATAGTCATGGCATGTTTATGAACATCACTTTGCATGATATATCACATGCACATAATCAGAAAGTAGGTTTCGGAAAGCATTATGTTGTCGGATACATATTTGCAAAGCCATGTGTTGGTATGAGGATGGGTAAGATGGAAGTGTTGTGACATGCCAGTCTTATGCCAGATTATTTGACTTCCGTGTCGTCATGACACAATTCATATCCCCATTCATTCCATCCTATACTGTCACATGTTTTCCGAAAGGAATATGGCATAGTAAGTTGCAAATCATTTTCCTGGTACACACCAAGTGGAGAGGCCGGGATGAGGGTTCCATGGCCCTGGATTAAAGCCTGTCATCCGGTCAGGGGGCATGGGTGTTTCCGGTTGGGACCGAGAGGGGGGCACCCCTTAGAGCACGCGTATAGAAATTTGATCCCATGCTATTCGAGGTTGTGGCCTCCCTGTCTCAAAGTTTTTCTTGGACGTTGTCCAGGGTGATTCCTGGCAACGTGAGGTGAAATGGGTGTGTACTAGTTAAATGTGTTTCTACTGAAATACCGTAAACGGAACTAGTCCTTCGTGACTACGGAAATCCGTTGGCTATGTTCAGTTCTTCCAAACTCTGCAGAGTCTCAATCTTTCAATTATCTTGTACTTTGTTCAAGTACTATAATTATCTTATCTTGTCAGGTATCAGCCTCAGTGACAAAAACTCCGGTGGGATTTATGTGTAATAAATCCGGATAAAGGATTATTCTTGTGGATGAACTAATCCCATATTTACATTTATTACAAAGCCCTATCTGTGATGTCGCTCAGACGTTCGATGGTGGCATACCTGTTATTTGCTTTTTGTTAAAGCCCTGTCTGTGATGTCGCTCAAACGTCCGACGGTGGTATTTCTTTAAAGCCCTGTCTGTGATGTCGCTCAGACGTCCGACGGTGGTATTTCTTTTAAAGCCCTGTCTGTGATGTCGCTCAGATGTCCGACGGTGGTATTTCTCTTGAAGCCCTATCTGTGATGTCGCTCAGAC